>NW_027069994.1:132112-301886 GCF_002906115.3 Quercus suber
GGCTCCTCTCTTTGTTCCAGCTCCGCCGCACCGGACAAGGAGTTGTTGGTGGCCTTGGAGCATACTAGCCTCAGCCCCATTCCCTCTAGCTAGTTTTAGAACAGGTCCACTTGGGCCTCTGTTTGTAGAATTAGCTTGTAAAATTAGTTTTAAAACACGCCTGCCTGAGCCTCTGTTTGTATCCTGTACTTTCCTGTTTAATCAAATAATATGAAGTTCCTTTTCTTTTCTATTGAATCTTCCATTTTGGACCTTTTACTTTTCTGCAATGTTTGTTGGCTGTTTTTTTTTTTTTTTGGTTTGATGCGTCACCACCAACCTTCTGTAAAATGACTACTTAGGAACGATCGCCCGTTGCGCCTGCCAGTGCACTAATCCTTCCCACAGACGGCGCCAATTGTAGGGACTCGGTTTAGGTAAGTTCCCCAACAATACATTTTTAGAAACTGGGTCGAAGGGTTAAGCTCTCACAGACTAACAACGGAGCACAAGCCACCTTTTTCCATTGAAGGGGAGTGAGCCCAACTTACAACTAAGGGCAGCTCCTCGGCCCTCGTCCGAGGAGGTTTCCCCCCTGGAACTAATATGACCTCTGAGTCCTTCTATGTCATTCTCATGAATGATCCCAAAAATCCCCCGCAATTGTTTTGCTCGCCTTTCTTATATAGTTCTCTTCCTCCTATCCCTTCTTTCCTTCTGTTGATCATCCATTGGCCTCCCCTCTGACCGTCCGTCCCATCAGAGGCCTTATCTGTACTCGAGTGGCTCACCATGATCATTGTTACCCTGTGAAGGGGTTACATCCCCATTAATGCGGCCAGAGGGGTTAGATGAGCGCATTCAATGCAGAGGTGACAGCTCGCCTAAGGCTTGCTCCTTCGCGCACTGGACCCCTCCTCCTCGGATATCCAAGGAGTCCCCTTTGGTGGGGTGTTCCTCGTGTTCTCCCGAGGTCTCGGACGCCCGAGGATGGGGTCATCCTCGAATATGTTCCTCGGGGGTCGGTCCTCGCGCTTTCATCCTCGGACCCCTATTGCATCCTCGGCGTGGGCCCTTGGGCCTGGCTGGGAGTGGGCCAAGGCTACCTGATTTCTGGCCCCACATGAGTAATTACAAAAAAAAACTTACAAGTATAATTGAAAATTGAAACTTTACATACTTTACAATATAATTGGAAATTGAACTTTATTATTTTGAACATGAGTTGAAGATTTGAAGTGTATGCACTATTTTTGGGATGTTAAAAAATATTTAATTTTAGATGGATGTTATATTTAAGGCAAAAATGCACTTTTGGTCCCTACATTTTGGGCCTATTCTCGATTTGATTCCTAAATTGGTTTAGCTCCTAGGTCAATCCCTGATTTATAAAAATCGTTTTTAAAATAGTCCTTGCCGTCAACCCAGTGACAGAAAATGCTAAGGTGGCAAACAGAATGTACTGTTTGCTGACGTGGTTAATAAAATAATAATAAAATATTTTATTTGATATTTTTTAAATGCCACGTCAACATTTAAACTAATAAAAAATGCCAGCCCTAAGAAAATTTTTAAAAAAAAAGTAAACTAATTTTTAAAAAAACCTTAAATCTAATTTAAACTAAAATCATTTCTTAAAAAATAAAAATTCATAATTTTTTTAATTCTTTTTGTTTTTGTTTTTGGTTAACCTCATCAGCTTAAAAAAAAATCTTCTACACTCTTTACCCCACTAATCTCAAACCCCCTCTCTCTCTCTCTCTCTCTTCACCCTACACTCTCTACCACTAAGCTCACAAGCTCAACCTTCTCCTCCCTCTCTATTTCTCTATTCTTTTTTCCTTATCTTGGTCTCCCTCTCACTAAATCGGTGATTTCTGGTTGAGTGGTGGCATTTCGGTGGTCGTGGCTCGTCGTGGGTGGGTTCAAATCGCTGTGGGCTGGCGTGGGGCTGTTGGTGCTCATGGGTGGCCGTGGTTTTGCTCACCATGGGCTGCCGCGAGTCTTGGGTTTGGTGGTTGTGGCAGAAAATAGATCTGATTTGGTTTTGTTTTTTTTTATTATTTGGGTTTGTGGGTATGGATTTAGCAGTGGTGGATGTTGATGGTGGTAGTGGTGGTGGCAATGGCGGCGGATGGTTTGGGTTTTGGATTTTGGAATTTGGATTTTGTTTGGGTATTTTGAGTTTTAGTATGGGTCTTGGGTTTTGTTTGAGTTTGGGTTTGACTCTCGGCGGTGGGTGGTGCTAGGTTGATTGGCGATGGGTTTTTGGTGGTGATTTGTGGTTGTTGTGGTTGGTAATGTGGGTGATTGTGGTGGTTGGAGGTTTGATGATTTTTCTGGATTGATTTTCTTATGTTGGTTTGGGTTTGATGATTTTTTCATGTTCTGGAGGTTTCGGTGGAGGATAGGGATTTTGTATGAAATTTTGCATTGTTCTGGGTTTAATTGTGCTCTTGTTCTAGGTTTGATTGTTCTTGGATTTGGGAGGGAAGAACACGAAGAACAAGTTCTTGTGTTCTTACCTCCTAAAAAATAATGAAAGTAATAATAATAATAAAATAAAAAATTAGATTTAAATTTTTTTTTTAATTTAGTTTGAATTAAATTGAAATTGAAAAATATAAATTATTTTTATTTTTTTAATTAAATTGACATGGCTTTTTTTAATTTAGAAAATGCTGACGTGGCATTTAAAAAATATCAAATAAAATATTTTATTATTATTTTATTAGCCATGTCAGCAAACAGTATATTCTGTTTGCCACCTTAGCATTTTCTGTCACTAAGTTGATGGCAGGAACTATTTTAAAAACAATTTTTAAAAATCAGGGATTGACCTAGGAGCTAAATCAATTTAGGGATCAAATCAAGAATAAGCTCAAAATGTAGGGACCAAAAATGCATTTTTGCCTATATTTAATATTAAGCATGTTGAAATAGGTTGTGTGATTGTGTCACATTCTTGTCAACTCAATACGACCTTTTATTAAGTGTGTCAAGTGGGTTAGGTCATGTCAACCCGTCTCATTAACATATCGAGTTAAAGTTGAAAGATCATGACACGATTATTAAATGAGTTGGGTTAGGCTTGAGCCATTTAGTTGAATACCTCTATCTTAACATAACATGAACTCGACACACTAACCCGACAACTGGGATGGGTCATTATAATACTTCAAATTCAAAGGGAACCAGTACCTTATCAGCCTGAGGCTGAGATTATATGCTGGTTGGTTAGCACACCACGTGACAAATGCTGGCTAGATCTCTTTGTTTTCTACGTCCTATCCATGTGATCTTTCGTGTACTGTATCACGTGCCCGATTTGGAAGAAATTGTTAGAGAGCATCCACCAATATGGTCTAATCAAAATCTTAGACTTAGAAACCTACTTTCAAATACATCCCATATCAACTCATAAAAAAAAAAAAAAAAAAAAAAAATCCCATATCTAACTCAATAAATTTTTCTTTCTTTCATTCTATCAAAATATTTTTGTTTTTTGTTTTTTTGTTTTTTGTTTTTTAAGTTTCTCTTTTTATTTCTCTCCCTTCTCTGCACATCACAACCCTAGGTGACACAATGATCTAAATATCATTTTGGACCTATTTCAGTTTGGTTATGGAAGCAAAATATTTTTGTACCAGTCTATTTTGGCATACCATTTTGAAATATATTTATTACAAAATTTATATACCTAAGTTTGTATCATACAATATTATACTTGTAGGGTCAAGAATTGTAGCCCAAACCCAAGAAATATGGAATATGAGCCCAACAAGCCCAACACAATGAATTTGTAGAGAGTAGGTGAAAGAACTGGGCTGATAGTGAACTCAACAACGTCTAATAAAGTGTCAACTGATAAATAAGTGTAAGAACAAATTTGAAACTTGAATAAATTGTTGTCGGAGGAGACAAACTTTTGTTTATATAATTTTTAAAGCTACAGTAAACTTTCTTTCTTTTTCTCTCTCTCTCTTTTTCTTCTTCTCCCCCCCCCCTCCTTATCAGAGGTCCTTTACATTTACATAGTTTTCTTTTTGTCTATCTTGATCATACACTTGTTCTTCATCTAAGCATTCACTTGAGTATATGTCCCATCAGGTATTTTCTTTAGTTCTCCATGAGTGGTGCTAGCTGAGGTTACACTGTTTAGGGGTTTTCTCTACATAAATGTGGCCAGAAAAGTTGCTGCAGTACATTTAATGCAGTGGTAGCAGCCTTTCCCTTAGATATTTCTTTGTTCTTATCATCTTTATACGTGTATGAAGTTCATCCTTATCGATGAAACTTCTCGGAAGATTGCCCAAGTCACCCAAGTATTTGCTTGACTAGTATTCTTTGTATCCAAGAAGGATATACTCATCGGACTATATTCCTCTATCACTTCCTTGCATGGTTTTCCAGTCCGAGGCCTTTCCCAAACATTTGCTCCTCCTCGGACGTACCCATATCTTCAAATAGGGCTCAAGGCCCAATATATAAATTTGGGCTTTTATCCGCACAATACTACATTAATTTTTTTAAAGAAAAAATATTATACCATATTAAATTATTAATTCAATGCATAAATCACAATAAGTCACATTAATAGTTATGAGCTCCTCCACCTATAGGTCTGCGGTCATCTCGTTGTGAATGGATACATGCAAAATTTATTCTTTTGGGTTGGGAATAGAGTAGATGTGTGGTTCACTAGTTTATTTAGTGTTTATTTTGTACAATTTATATACATATACCTAAAAAGAGGTGTAATTTTAAAGAGTTATATATATTTTTTTAAAAAAAGAAGAAGAAGAAGAAGAAGAAGAATTTTTTTTAAGCGATCGTTCTTTTTGTAGTAAAATTAGTATGAATTTATATGTTGGATATGCAATATTTATTGAATTCCTTTTTTTTAATATCTCAATAATTAGGGGTGAAGGATTTGAACTTTGAATGACTTACTTTTAGACACCAGGAAATGCCACTTGAGGGACAAAGTTTATTTACAAAATTAGTTGTAGCCTTTGGCTACAACCTTATTCGATATTTTTTTTATTAGAGATGAATTTTGATAAATTCACAATTGGATTATGTCTTTTTCTTATATCCTCCTCTATACTTGCAAAATTTCTAGAAAATTAAATATCAATAGCTATGTCATTCATTTACTATTTAAATTGCAAGTTTTTGTAGTTTAAAATTATACATAAAATACAAGCTTATAAATCATATAGTAAATAATATATGTTTGACACGAAAATTGATATATGTATTAAGAGCGTAAAGAACATGTAATTCAACCGTTAGATTTTCAAAATATATAAAAATATTTATTTTATTGAGTAAGATTGTAGGCTTAAACTATAACCAAATTTGTAACTAAACTTTGTTCTCAGTTAAGATACTTAGATGCACTAATGAATTCTAATTAACTTAATAAAAACCTGAAATTGACTCACATCTTTTTCTTTTATTATAAATCTCATTATTGCATTGACTCAAGAGTATTTATTATAAAGCAGGCTATTCCCCAAAAATAAAACTAACTAGATAAAAAAGATTTAGGTCCTGTTTGATACGCGAATTTAAATATATGCTTTCAGTTTTTTAACAATATTACACATATTTTTACACACTTTTTTACCTACACATATTTAAAAATAAAAATAAAAACTATTATTTAAACGTACTATCGAACGGGCCTTACATTTTACATGTTGAATATGCAGTGGCAAACTTTATTTCAATTTGATTTACCAAAAAAATCTTTTATCTCAATTTGTATTAAATTTTTAGCTAAGATGCTCAAATGGGAGAATGGGGACACAGAAACTACGCCGAGGCCCACAATAAAGACAGGATGGCCTAGAAAGAGGCAAAAGTGTTAAAGATAATCACGGCAGTAGCCCACAGCTTTTTCATTCTCTTCTTGAAACTATAATAAATAAACAAATCCAAATCCAAATCTTCCGTTAACTTCTAAAATAAGTTGGACTTTGCTCACTCTCCGGGTCCCACCCCCATTTGCTTGGCCTTACTTATTACGTGCCTAAACATACACTTGGCAACGTGTCACCCTTTCAAAGCTCCAAAATTCTTACTGTTCGTGCATTATTTTTGTGGCTGGTGATTTTGTTCTTTATTTTTATTCCCTTTCCAAAAGGGAAAGAA
Organism: Quercus suber; assembly: GCF_002906115.3. Classification (NCBI taxonomy): domain Eukaryota; kingdom Viridiplantae; phylum Streptophyta; class Magnoliopsida; order Fagales; family Fagaceae; genus Quercus; species Quercus suber. The sequence goes on from NW_027069994.1 coordinate 138,254, forward strand.
CAGTAAATATAATAGAATTACTGTTACTAGTACAGAGTACAGACTGTACAGTAGTAGTACTGGTCCACCAACCTAAATTTTGAAGAAAATTTACTAGCTAGACCCAGTACTCATTAACAATGAGGATTTTCTTTTTCTTTTTTTCTTTTTTCTTTTGTTGGTTGGCTTGGGCAACAAATTCCTTCCCCCATTTGCTTATTGAAAATTTGGATGATGAGGGCTTTTGTGTTAATGGGATTTCACTTTATAATTTATTCCTCAAAAGTCTAAACTTGTTGCCAATTTCAACATTGACTGATTGACATACAGCGAAAAGAAGAAGAAGAGAATATTCAATTTTAGGCTCGATTTGAAGTGGTAAAATGCCACCTATATATTGAGAGAGTGAGATTGATGAGTTTGAGTCGGTCATGATGGCTTTTAAGTTTGATAATTTCTTTTCTGTTCCTGGCTTTATGTGACCTCACCTCACTTACAGCTACGTGATTCCTTGGCTTGCATTTGAAGCAAAAAATTATAATGCAGTGTTCTTTTTTTTCCGCTTTATTTTAAAATATACAGAGAGGGGTCAATATGTAAATGGCCATTGCTCAAATTCACATTCATAGGATTTTTTTATTTTTTTATTTTTTATAATTCAACCGTCGAGAGATTTGAACGGTTGAAGTTTCCGGAAAAAAAAATTGTAAGTTGAGTTACAAAAATTTGTTTGATTTTTAAATTACATATAATAAATCAAAAATCTTATAACTCAACTAGTTAATATTTCATAATAATTTTAATAGAAACATCTAATTCTTTCTCATACTATCAAAATCTTTGTTTTAAAAAAAAATACATACAATGGAATTTGTAGTGGCGGAACAAAAAAAAACCAATCCCCACATACCAAAATAGCCAAAAAAAAAGAGCACAACAGGGGAGAAAACACAGAGGCATAAATTTTTTTGAAGTTTTATTTGGAATAATGTATATTTATTTATTTATAAATAATATGACGTTAATTTGAAACTGTAATATATGGACGGAGATGCACAATCGAGGAAGGTACATTTGTTATCATAATTCAAAAGGACACGTTAGAATTGATCTAATAAAAACATCTAGCACATGAGTACATCAAGGAAAGTCTATTTATTTGTTTGTTTATTTGATTTTTTATTTTTAACCAGTCTATTTGTTTGTTGAAGTTCAAGTAATTGAAAATGCTTTGACGTGTACTACAAATGGTAATTGTATATTATATAATGTGCATTGAAGTCTTGTGAAAAAAAAAAAAATACAAAAAACAAAAAACAAAGCAAATCACAAAACCCCTTAGACTAGTACCACAACAGCTTGCAGGAAGACTAGAAAAGTAATAAAGTAGAACAATTCCACAACCGTAATTACCTCAATAGTAATATAAAATGTAAGTCATAAATGTTATTTTCATAACAAAACTTATAAATGTTACAAGTGTGCACGGTGGGATTGAAGGGTTTTTACGATTCAACAAGAGCTATTTAGGTTGAGAAATTCTCAATCTAAACCAACTATCACATGTGCAAAAACCAATCAAACTCAACTCATATAGATTGAATTGGGTGTAAGTGGGTTATACATGCATGTATCATTCCTTATATAAAAACTAGCATCTAACCCATGCAAACGCATGAGTGTATTTAAAATTAAACACAATTTTTATTATAAAATATAAACAATTAGTCAATTTTTTTTTTTAAATAGCATGTAATACATGAATATGTATGGATACATTTAAAGTTAAACATAATTTTTATCATAAAAATATAAATAATTAGTCAATTTTTTTAAAGTAAATGTAATTAGTCACATTTAAAATTCTTACCTAAATTTAATACCACTTTTGATAATTTTTTCCTCTAATTTTTAATAAGATAGAACGTGTGGTGATTTTTATTAAGTATATGTGATTGGTTTTTTTTTTTTTTTAGTTCATTAATATTAGATTCTTAGTATTTTGCACTCATTAACTCACTAGGCACAAAATTAAAAAACTTAAATGGATACATGACACAAACTTAAGTAGATTCTAATTTCAAATTCTATTTGAACTTTCTCTGAGTTTTGCCTATTAATATATATATATATATATACTAGTTTTACATTTTATTATTTAGCTAAATTTTTAATAAAATTATTATTTTCACATAATGTACATAAATTACTTACCAAATTTTCAAATTCATCAAAACTAATTATTCAAATACCAAAATAAATCAAACTAAAAAAAAATTTAAAATAAAGATAATAAAATAAACTTATGGTATATATGGTGGGTTGGGTTGAGTTATATGGTAGAAACACTACTAATCCAAAACCAACCCAACTGGAGATTTAAAGTAAAATTCTTACCCAATTCAACCAACTAACCCACAAATAAACTCGAGGTGCAGAGTTGGGCACGGTTTTGTCAAGTTGGTGAATTGAATGTACACTTTTAATAAATGTATTATACTATTATCAAAGCTAGTAATATTATCAATTATCACCATAATCTATCTATCATATCAAATTAGTATTTCACTCTTCGAGATCAAAGTAATTTCAATCATATCACACACAAACAATTTTTGTAATGACAATGGAAGACTTATTACATCTAAGATTTACATGAAAAAATTGGTTTAATAATAAAAAAAATACGATTATTAAAATCATGGTTCTAAAAATAGGATCAAATCAGTTAGTTGAATCAATTAACAAATAGTCCGTTAGATTTTAGAATAGGCAGTCATGGTCAAACTAACTAGTTTGCTAACAAACTTTTTTTTTTTTTTCCCCCTTGAATTTTTCACTTAAAGTGGTTGTCGTATGACCTCATGTCAATGATTTGTTATTGTTCATTGGAAGTTCATAAGACATTGATCCCATTCCATAGTCTTGAACAATCTCAATTTGTTGCCGATAGCCTAAAGCTTAATCTCATATCCATTGTTCGATTAGATCTCTGATAGCCTTTAGTGACTAGGGTAGTTTCTCCTAAAAATATTTCTTTTAATGGCATTAATATATTGGAATTTTTGAGATATTATACAAATTTATTTAAATATTTGAAATGCTAATAAATTATCAACCTAACCTATAATAATTTTTTTTAAATATCAATTTTATCTCTAATCAAGATAGAATTGGACATTTTTAGATATATTTTTAGTCAAGGTTTCTATTATTTAAATATCATCTTACCTAAGAGCTATATTTGAACATCTTTAGATATTACAGTATTTAAGGTTGCAAATATTTTCAAATTTATTTAAATATTTTTGTTAAATTAATTATTTTATCCTTAGACTTGACTTTCGGTTAAATCTGGATTCAACATCAAAACTTATTTATTTATTTTACAAATATAAAAGAATTGAACTTTTGAAGATTCACTTCGTGATAATTGCTTTTAATTAACAAATTACGGCACTAATTACTCTTATTCTACTATGAAAAAAGCTTTATTAATTAAAGCTAACTAAAACCTAAACATCAAAATCTTTAAACTCAATTTTTTGGGTTAGATTTTAAAACTATATATAAAAGCTGTATTTTTTATTTTTTGATAAACATACTTAAAAGGTTAAAAATTAAAATAATATTTATAAAATAAAATAAAAAGTTTAGTTAAAAAGACAAGGAAAAAAAGGAAAAAAAAAACCAAGTTTTAAATCGTTTGGTCCGTTTCTACGTGTTACAGTTCAAACACTATCCCTGGTGCCAACAGAAACTGAGAGGAAAAAAAAATTTAAAAACCAAAAAAAAAGGTGGAGACTAGGAATTTAGATTTACCTTAATTATAACTAATTTATACTTATAAAATTACAGCTTAAATTTAAAAAGGAAAAAAGAAAAAAAGAAAGTGTGTGGGCAATAGGTTAGTTATGGATGAATATTGATAATGATGACGCTGGTATTTTGGGATTATAAACAAGGGAAAAGAGGGAGTGGACAGAGAGATATGATATGGGTGTGCCTATTTCCTCTTCTACTTGTACAACATCACCAAACCAACCTTCACTTTCATCTTCAACTCCTTTTCTTTCTCCATCCCATTCTAGACGCAAAAGGAAGAAGAAGTTTCATATGTTGTGATATTACACCTCTTTTAGTTTTTTTTTATATATTTATTTGTTTAATTTTTTTTTCATTTTATAAATTATCCTAGCATTTGATTTTTGCCAAAAGAAAGTTTTTGACATCTGGGTTGGATTTGGATTTGCATAGAAGATCATTGAAATGATTTGGGGACCTTCGGATTTGTGTTTGATCACTTGCCTTCATTGGTGGGTCTCTCATAATTTTTTTTTGTGATTAAAATGTGTGAAACCCATTTTGTATTTTTACCTTTTTGGTTATGTTTGTTTGTTTTAGTTGATGGCTTTGGTGATCAGGCTTGGGTTGGGTTATGCTGATTCTGCCTTTGATTTGGTTCATTTTTGGTGTTTGTGGAAGAGTTCTGATTATATGGGTATCTAATAATTTGATAATTTATGCTCTGAACACAAAGTTTTTAAAGAAAAGGAAATGAAGAAATAGCTTTGCTTGTAGTTGTAGTGGATGAGAATGTGTGCCGTACACGTAAACCTTTTGTGAGTTCTCACCGCAGTTTTTGGTTGTTGATGGTTGCAAGGAAACGTTTTTTCTCGGCTTTGTTTGTTTATTTATTTTATTGTTTTGCTGTTGGGTTAAGGATCTTCTGTTCAGAGCATTTTGGTTGATTGCCATTTGTTTTGGTTTTTAGGTGGTTCTATTTTTTGGGTTACATGTTTTGCAAAAGAATCCCATTATTCCATTCCATTTTGGTTAGTAATGAACAGTCTATAATGAGGAAATCCATTTCATTATTTTCTGGGTTGTTTTGAATCTTTTGATTGTCCAATAATGATTCAGTTTTGTCCTATAGGTTTCCTAACTTTGATGTCTTCTTATGATTGCTAGTGTGAATTACAAACATGGTTAGCAAGTTTTGTGATCATCTATGCTGATCAGTCTTAGAATTTTTGTGGTTCATGTGCATTTGATCAATGGGAAATGGAGTCTAATTTGGATCAGTACAAGAAGAATGTATATTCAGAATCTAATGTAGAAATGAGCTAACCTCTTGCCTCCAATATTTTTTGCAGGCACATGCATTGATTCTTCTGGAGATCATGAGCTATATGTGCCGGTGTGGAGGTCAGAAGATCTGTCTAGTCGTGATTTCTGGATATTTAGAATGTACTTGGGTTTCTCTATGCATCCTTTTAAGGGAGTGGGAGTTGAAATGTTAGAAATGTGGATGCCTGTGGTAGATACATAGTATTAGTTTCACTCTGGATTAGTGAACCACTGCTTTAGGACTTATGTTCATGATTGTAGCAGAAACTGTGGGTATATTTATTTTTAGGTAGCTTTGATATTGATAGAATTTGGAGCAACAATTTAATGTGTTCATTAGATTGAATATGATAAGTCCCTTGTTGATTAGAAAATTGAATGGATAGTAGTGAATTCATACAATAGTCTAGGTGAACAAAAACTAAAATTGCAGCCAAGTCAAAAAAAAAAAAAAAAAAAGGTCATCGAGAACTTCTCAAAAACAGCATACACGGTAGTTTTTGCAAATATTGGTCATGGGCTTGCCACAAGTCACCTTGAGTGAAACTGTTGAGGAAGTAGAAGCAGCATCATTGAGCACATTTTTGCAGAGCTCACCTCAATTTGCTAATGTGAGCACATGTGATGTGGATGGAATGCACAGTGAAAGTATGAGCCCATTAGCTGGGAATCCACTATGCTCGTCTATTGGAGATTTCCCGAGAAAAACCTGCTTGGAGCGTTCCAAGGTTCATGATGATTCATTTAAGTTTAGAGGGGCAATGGAAGTTACTTCCAATGTTCATTGTTTGAAAATTGGTTCTGTTGATAAAGGTACTCCTAAAAGTGGTCGTAACGTTCAGAACCCTGCTTCTAGGATTGTGGGTTTCAAATCAGTTGGAACAAGTTCTCCAACTGATGGATTCAAGGGGGTTTCATCTGGTCATGTTCAATCTTCTTCTGGGATTAATTTCACAGTCAATGAAACCGAGTCCAGTGGATCACTAGTCAGGAAGCGCTTGTTGTCACCATTGAGTAGTATGCTTTCTCCAGCCCAATTTAGTGGTGATCCTCTAGACATTGGGGGCGGAAGTGTTCATGGAGATTCAACTTCCCTGACCAATAATTTAAGCATTTCTGTTGTAAAAGATAATAAGAAGGCAAATGTTGGTAGCAATCGCCATTTTACCTTGCCAGCCTGGTCTTTGTCTAGTTGCTTGGAACAAAAGAACATACCATATGATGGTGTTAGAACTGAATCCTTGTTATTCGTTGATGGTCCTTTGCTGGATAATAGTTGTTTGTCTTCACCTGAACTTGATCATTGCAGAGAATCAAGTGAGGTAAGGTCTCAAAGTGGGGCAATATTAATATCTCCCAAAGAGGCCATCTCACCTCCACATTCTTTGTCCCCTCTTGGTCCAAAGTTTTCTGAAAGAATGAAAACTGCAGGAGGATGCAGGACTACCAAGAACAAGATGGTGGGATGTCCTTTAACGTTAAAAGATACAAAACGATCACTTGAGAGATCTGACAGAAGCATTGTCTTTGCCCCTGAAGAAGAGGATCATATGATTGCAAGCAAATCATTTGAACACGTTGACATTTTGCACAAAGAGTTCCGTCCATCTTCCTTGGAAAGTAATACTGACATGAGTTGGCCTTTCTCCCAAGAGTCAGCCCCAAGCTCCAAATGTGCGAGATTCATTAAAAGTCTTAGTGGACTTCCCATTAGGAGGTCCCTGGTTGGTTCATTTGAGGAATCTCTATTTTCTGGCCGGTTCTTATCTGGAAAACTCTGTCAGGTCAGTGTTGAGGTTATGTTGCATGTGATTTTCTTGATTTTATTCCCAGACATCTGAATCTGCTGTATATCATTGGCATTTTATGTGTAGAGAATTGATGGTTTTCTAGCTGTACTAAACATTACTGGAGGGAACTTTTCACCACAGTCACAGAAGCTTCCATTTGCAGTAACCAGTGTAGATGGAGATTGCTACTTGCTGTATTATGCATCCTTAGATCTTGCAGGGAAGTCATCATCAAACAAGTTGAGACGAGGCCTCAGCAATGATGATTCACAAACTATCAAAAGTCGCCTGCGCATCCCTATGAAAGGGCGCATACAACTGGTACTAGGCTTCAATCTTGAAACTGATCAGTGTTTCTGAATACCTATGATATAATTAGCTAAGCTTCTGTTTAGACTTATAGATCGGTGTTAATTCTGGTACTACCCATGTGATTATTGTTTAAGTAAATTACATGCCAAAGATTGTGGTTACTGACTGAACCTTTGCTGCTAGTTTTAATGATTGCCTGTTGAGGCATTAGGACGTGCAGTAGACCTTGTTTCATCTTAGTCATGTTTAAGGCATGGAGCCTTAATTAGCCTCAGTTGATGATTTTTCCTGCTCGAGTCCGTTGCATCCATTAGAGATTTGGATATTCTAGTGGTCTGTCACATAAAACCCTTACATTTTTAATTAGCAGTTATGAAAGTAATGTAGTTGGTCTGGATACGGAATATGTCAGTAAGCTGATTAATATTGTGGTACTGTGTATGTAACCAGTGAAGGATCTTGTGTATTATTTATTTAACTTAATTGGCAGTTACAAACGTGATGTAATTGTTCTACGTTCAGGATACATCAGTGAGCCAATTAATACTGTATGGTATTATGTATTTAACCAGTGAACTATCTTGTAGTTCTAACTTCTAAGTGGTTACCAAAAAAAAAAAAATTTTTTTTTTTTTTTTTTTTTTTTTTTTTTGAAAAAAAAGAAAAGAAAAAGAAAAGAGGAATTGTAATAGCGAGTTGTTGGCAACTTACTCATTATGTGGAAATATTGTATTATCCAATTAAATTTCTTGATAGACTTTAATACTTGCAAGAACGTGCCTGTTCCTCTCACAGAGCGATAAAAGGATTAAATTATTTATTGCTCCTAGAAACCTGTTCAGTTATCAAATTTGCAGACATGTTTAAAGTGTCACCTATTATGTCATTCATTTTGTTGAACATGATCTATTTTGATGGTTGAAAATCTCATATACTAGTATTAAAGTCAACTTTCCTTAACGTTGTCTATACACGTTTGCAGCATAGCATAAACGTCTTCTCTTTTTCTTGAATATATGGAAAATTTATAGAAGTCTTATATATAATGGTTAACGTTTTATGATGTAAGAATGATTTTTATTTTTTGTTAAATTGAATTACTCTCCACAGGTACTCAGCAATCCAGAAAAGACACCTCTTCACACTTTCCTTTGCAACTATGATTTGAGTGACATGCCTGCTGGAACAAAAGTAAGTTGTAATTTAGTATAATTTTTTTCCCTTTCAAAATCCAGCAAGTGGTGATGTAAATACCATTTAAGATATAATTACTTAGAATTATTCGAAGATCAAAGATTTGGGTTTTCTTGGTAATCATATGGAGTCTTACCTTACATGGTGACCTAGTAAGATCCCACTTGGGTGAGCTTATCATAGCTTTATAAGTTGGTCTTGTTGCAACGTTGTTTTTCCATGAAAACCAGATGAAGCTTTTTCCATGACTTATATCTTTGAAACTTCTGTAATTTATCGTTCTTCTTTCTAACTACTCATAATTCTTGTCGGTGGGAAAACTTTAAAAAAATTAATCCCATACCTAACCTTCCCTGGAAAAAGCTTCCCACTGCCTCAACGGTATGGCGAGATCAGCATTCACCTGCAATTGATATTTTTACTCTCTCTGTCTCGGTTGCAATTGATAGATCTCACCTATTTTTATATGTCCACGTGACACATTAGTCCATTTAAATGGTATACTAACAGAAGTACCAATTTGGCACATATGTAAAATTCAGGTATTGATTGGCTAAAATAAAAGTTCAGGAGATGTAAATGCCACTACCCCAAAGTTTGGGGGGTGTCAGGGCATTTTTCTTGAACCATTTTCATTATTACAAGGGTGTGGACATGATGCGTCCAGTTGGTTATTAATTGGGGTTATGGTAGTGGGAGTTCACTCTTTGCCTGGGGATGTTGAAAATTTTCCAGATTTCATATGATTTTGAAATGTATCTAGAGGTTTTATGTGTGTGGGAGATTTGTTGAGTTAATTTGTAGGCTCAGAGGTGGAAATATTGTTTTTTTTTTTTTAATAAGTCAGAGCTGGAAATATTGTTGAAGGATGCTGTAAAGTTTCGACCAGGGATTATAAAATTGCTGTCATGGACTTATCTTCCCCCCACCGGTTTTTTTTTTTTTTTTTTTTCAGTTATGGTTGCGGTCTCAGATGCATTTTCAGGAATGTTGGCCATCACATAGCTTAGATTTAAGCTCCAGTGTGGCTATAAATTATTATTATTGTCATATCAAAATATTCTTAGCCTACAGATTTGCATGTTGACCTAGAATTTCACATAATAATATTTTCAAAGCTTCTAACAGGTTTTAAATATAGAATTTTCTCTAAATTGCAGTTGATAGAACATTCATCTTGTAAGATTTCTTACATTTTGTAATTGTAATGCAAGTCTTATTTTAGATTATAAAGATAACAAATTACTTTTGACGATATCTGCTTATCTTTTGGGGTGGGGTGGTTGGAAATTGGAATATTTGGTGGTGCATTCATGTATTGCATGTACCAATATGTATCTAATGATAGTTCCTTTTCTTTGAATGAAAAATAGACATTTTTGCGTCAGAAGGTCACCCTAGCTTCATCTAGCCCAAATTCTACAAATTTGAAGCAAGGGCATATAGATATGGACAGTAAAGTAACAGGCAAGGGGGCTCCAACCTCACAGAAAAGTAATCCCATACAGTTTAGCAAGGAAGTAATGAATACGGATGGAGTTGGCATTGTACATAAAGTGATATCCATAGATCAGAAAAATGAAATTAGTGGAAGTGTAGACTCTAAATTAGTTACTTCGACAGATAAAGAGGAGCCATCCAATCAATCCCCACATATGGACAGTTGCTGTGTGGGTAAAGGCCATGAAACAATCAGGAACTCACATGTTAGTCCAAAGGTCAATGATAGTACTACTGGTGCTGGTGCTCTTCGTTATGCTCTTCATCTCCGTTTTTTATGCCCATTCCCTAAACAAAGTTCTAGGTCAATTCAGAGATGCAAATCTGATCCTCTTTCTGTACCAAAAAATAAAAGCTTAGACATGAATGGGGAGCGGAGATTCTACTTATACAATGACTTAAGGGTTGTGTTCCCCCAACGGCATTCAGACGCTGATGAGGGCAAGGTATGTGATTATGGTTTTACATATGCTATGCTTCCCCCCAACCCCCCCACCCATTCCAACAATCCTTTTTTGACATGTATTAATGCTATTAGCTAGGAGTGTGTTGGTTGATTGTTTGAATATCATCTTCTTGCATGGTGTTGAGGGTGCAAGCTCTCTTCTAGTGATTGTACCAGAATGTTGGCCTTTTGCCTTATAATTCACTAAACGTGGGTAAAATTTAAACTTTTTTCCATGTTATAAAAAAGACTAATTTTTCTACTCATGTTCATAAAATTTATATGGTTATTTGAAGTGTCAGATTAATTTTTGTTCTTTCAAAACTATAGGGGGATGTAGACTATTTTATGGTGCAACACTTTGAACATTATTGAGTTACTTTCTTGTTCTCTACTTCTTCTTTAACCAAATGAAGAAATAAAAGTATCATAGTATCTTATCTTTCTGTTCCACTTAAAAAAAGAAAAAAGAAAGTGTTCTCAATGATTGTGAAGTGTCAATTATATTGATTTGATTTTATCTTGTGAAGGGAAAGCGAAAATAAGGGGTTTGTTACATGGTTTTTCAACACCTGAATTCTGAAAATGAAAGATTTAGCCAAGAAAAAAAAAAGAATTCTGAAATGAAAGAGGAAAAGCTAATGCTTCCAGTTTCTTCCGTAAATTGGTTCAAAGTGAGACGGTTAAATTAGTAGTTTGGTTGTCTGAAATATCAATCTCCATTCAATGGAATGTGTATGAACTTCAACGCCATTCAAAAAGAAGAAAAAGAAAAAGAAAAAAAAAGAAAGAAAGAAGGAATTTACTTGGATGGGAGTGAGTCCCAACCAAGGGGCTTCTTAAGATGAAAGCTTTTTTGCATGTCTTTTGTAGTAACCATTTCATAATGACCTATTAGCAAAGAAGCTTCACTAATATCTTGGTAGCTTGGATTGCATATATGTCTAACACGGTTTATTTTTGCTATCTTATGGCAGTTGAACGTGGAATACCATTTTCCAGAAGATCCGAGATACTTTGACATCAACTGAATTGTCTAATTAACCTCACAAAAAGCAAAGCCTCCTTGCTGTGTACATAGAAGTCAGACACTTCTTACTCATCTCATCTCAAAATGCCACTAAACCTGTTCTAACTGTAAAGAATTAGATTCTCAATAATTTGAAGGGTTAATTGAAATATTCACTTATCTGAAAGAAGTGGCAATATCTATATGTGGTAACGACCCCAGAATCATATCCATTTTACTTACCCCTGTTAGCTTGCTGGGCACGCAAAGCTGCATTGCATCAGTTTATTTTTGAAAGAAAAAAAGAAAAAAAAGAAGAGACATTTGTGCTATTTTTCCTAGCTTCCAACATTCTCAAGTAAAATTACCTGAACACCACATCCTATAAAAAATTAACTTGGATTCATAATTGATTGTGCTTTGTGGCCTTAAAATGTTCTCTATTGAGTTACAAAAGTTAACTGAATAAAGAACCCGACAACAAACTCAAAAATTTTGAGCAGCCAACTATGATTTTCATTCCAGTTCGAAGGGCTGGCCTTGTCCTATTTGACAGGCCCAAGTTCAAATTTGTTTTTTGAGAAGAAGAAGAGAGCCCATGTCCACTTGACGTGCCAGTTTATATTAGCCAACAAGTCCAATAAGTCTTAAAATTGGCCCACAAGATAAGCCCCTCTTATTTCCATTCCATGTTTATAATCGCATGCTAGAGGATAACTATTGTCATGCCATGGTTCATTTTGTCAGGTGTGTATTGTGCACGATATACATATTAATATCATGATTTTTTTCTTGAGGGAATTAATATTATATGATTTTAAGTTTTTGCAAATCATGTGTTTCCCTTGCACATTCAGCTTTCAAAGCAAATTTCGTTAATACTTAAAAACCATTAAGCACTTTTTTCTTATTTTGTCCTTGGGTCTAGACTCTAGAACAAACCAGAATTGGATTCACAGATCGATGCCTCAAGTTGGTACTTTTTGTATGTTATTTGCTATGGGTTCTCTTTTCAATTCTCTCTTCTTTTTTTTTTTTTTCCTCCTATCAATTTTGTCGTATTTACATTGAGCAACTGGACACAAAGGTTGCTATAATAACAGTACAGGTGGCGTCATTGGATATTGAGAAAGAGAGGTTGTGCAAATGCAATTGCTAATGCTAAAATTGAAGGGCTCAAATAACAGCCAGCCATCCTAGAACAACCCCATTAAAGGAAAGTATGCACTTTTTTTTTTTTTTTTTTTTTTTTTTTTTTTTTAAAAAAAAAAAAAAAAAAAACCTATAATCGAGGACAGTAGTACATACATACATGACTGATGACTCATGAACCACGAGAGAAATAACCAAAACCCATTACACAACGTAGGGCCTCGAGCCCTCACTAAAAGCAAGCAAGCAAAGCAATGCTGCTCTCTCTCTCTCTCTCTCTCTCTCTCAGTACCTGTTCTATGAGTGAGTTCCCACCAATCCTAACATCAACAGGTGTCCCCAACAGCAAGCATTGCTGGCCCTTAATTTTCTTTCTTCCTTTCTAACGGACTGGCGCTTCTCACGGCTCGAGCTTAGTTCACCCCCCACAATGCTGTGCTGTCAGAGAGAGAGAGAGAGAGAGAGAGAGAAAATGAAAAAGAAAAAGAGAATTGATAGCTCTGATTTTGGGGCTGTCTCACAAAAACACTTAATACACTGAAGAAAGGTTGAGGAGGTATGTGACTATGTGTTACCACTTCCTGTCCTTTCCGTATCACGTCCTTCCTTTGATTCCCCCTACACTCACCTATTTTTCTTTTTTTCCATTTTTGCCCCTTCCTTTTTTTATAACTTTCTTGTGATTTTTTTATTTTTTTACCCTATCAACATTCATTAATCATTTATTTTAAAAAATTTTTATGAAAAATAAAAAAAATTATTAAAAAAAATTTCATCACTCTTTTATTTTTCCCATACAAAATTTAAAAAAATTATTTATTCACTAAAACCTTTTTTTATAAGGGTTGAAGCTTTCTTTGTGATTTGACAATAAGACATTGTTGTATTAAATTCTAGGCCGTACTATAACGTCTAATCATCTTATCAAGATTGACTCATTGTTTGTTTCCCTGCATGAACCATTTAGCCCCTTGCCTAAAAGTCTCACTAACTTAACAGAGACTGATTGGGGATGCTACTTTTATTCATATACTACTTTACTACAATGTTTGATTGTTTTCACTCGCCAAGTGATGTACTATATTCCTAGCCTTAGGATGTTTTGATGTGTATAATTTTTTAAAATTTTACTTTTTTTTTTAATATTTTAAAATTTTTTTAAGGTACAATTTTTAGCACACTTTGAATAAAAAATTTTCAACAAAAAATTAGATAAATTGTTCCCAAATAAACACTTAGTGTACCTTTTGTGTTAAAGTTATTGTTGATTTACTAAAGATGATAAATGTGTAATTATACTTTATATATATATATATGAAATTCTAAAAAATTGTACATAAATAAATAAGTTTTAAAAAACACCCAAAGAGAAAAAAAGTTATTCCAAGTATCTGTTATTATCACTTTTTTTGAGATATTTTCTTAATTAAATGAGTCAAAATTCATATGTGCACTAAATGCATTTGTTACACTATGGTTACTAAATTGCAAAACGACTAAGTTTTTTAGTATCAAAAGTAACCATATAGAACAGCCCCATAATTACTCTGTGAGATCTTTTTGTTGAAAGTGAACATATAAAGGCATATCTTGCAGCAACTTTTCAAGAGTGCTACCGTGCTATCACTAACTCGGTCAGTCATTTCTAAGCAAAGTTTAAGCATTAGCTTTCCATCAACCAATCACAAAACAAAAAAATATAAATGTAAAAAAAAAAAAAAATTGTACCCATCACAAAATCAAGACCTTACACCTATCACATCATATCCATCCCTCATTAAATTTTTATTTAAAGGGTAAGTAGCTAAAAATTAAAAAAATATACAAAGGAGAGGCAGGGTAGATAAAACTTCAGAATAATTTTATTCTGTTGACATGGTTCCTCTAGTACTATAACCAATTTCTCCCATTATTGACATGACTTCCATGGTGCACCAACTACAATTTAAATTCCTAACCTTTTGGAATTGGGTGTACACTCTACAATGCTAGACTAGTACTTAGAATAGTTTTTAATCTTAGTCAAGAGGAATAATTGATAGAAGCATATATATTTAGATAATGATAACTAAGTTTAGTTTAGACTTTGGACATCTATTCATATATATATTTATATAGATAACTCAATTGACATCTTCCACTTAAGCATGAGTATAGTGACATCTATCCATAGGTGAATAATAACACTAATTTTCCTTTTGTAACTTATTTTTTCGGATATGAAGATGTGTATAGAACTAGAACTTTGAAGTTAGGACTTAAGAGTAGCAATTATTAGAAAACCCAAACCATGCAACATTTTTATCCATTAGGGGCAATTATGACTTTTCACACACAACCAATCATATTATTCATCTTCCTCTATAACCTTTGTGCACAGATAGACACAAACAAACAAAAACCCAAAACCCCTTATAAACCTCACTCCTCCTCAGTATCAGCACTCCCACCTCAACTCCACTCTCTCTCTCTGCTCTGCTCTGCAATTCTCTGAAACTCACTCCAATGGCAGACCCAGCTATCTACGACTTCCTGAACCAACAACAACAACAACAACAAGCACCCACTTCTTCAAAACCCACAAGAAAGCCAACACAGACACACTCAACCAGCAATTCCTCTTCACGCTTATTCCCATGCCTTTACTGTCCTCGCAAGTTTTACACTTCCCAAGCTCTCGGTGGCCACCAAAACGCTCACAAGCGTGAGCGAGCAGCTCATCGCAGAAGCTACCCTTCTGAGCGTGACCGCTTGCCTCGCCTCCAGACCGAGCCACCATTCCAAGTTCAAGTTCCAGACCCAGTTGTTGCACCTTTCGTGGACCAGTTTTGGCTCGACCCTGTTCAGACCCATCACCAGCAACAAGTCCAGTTTCATCAGTACCGTGCTACCTCAACTTCATTTCCTCTCATTGGTCTTCATGGAAATGCAACCCCAGATGAATCTCTCTCTCCAAGCTCTGATGGCACTGACCATGTAAACCTTGACCTCACTCTTCGTCTATGAATGTTCATTTTTAACAAATATGAAGCTTTTTTTTTTTTTTTTTTTTGGGGTACCCTTTTGGGGAATAGTTATGGTTTCATGGGTTTTTAACATTTGAAGTGAGGTTTGAGAGTAGAAAGCAATGGAGGGGCTTTTGGTAGGAAGGACCAAAAAAACAGGAAAAAAGAAAAAAGAAAAAAAGAAAAAAGTTTGTGTTTGGATATTATGATATATAAAGAAAGTTGAATGGTCAGGGTTAAGCAGTTTAACATTTTTCATCTTTGTGTTTGAGTTTAAAAAGCTGTTTGAGGACTTTAGTAGTTTTGCTAATACTTAAACATCTTTATTTATGATGATGAGATTTTGGAACTCTAGAATATTATGTTTATTTGTGTTTTAACTTTATGATGTTGTTGATGCAACTTAATCTCTCTCACTCTCTCTGTCTATCTTTTCTGTTTGTGGAAACTGGTTTTAAAAAGATACAATAAGATACTGATGTCATGAATTGATGGACATGCATGATATCAATATATATATATATATATATACATATGTAGGTATTTTAAAATCATGTATGTCCATGTGTGTGCCTTTTCTCTTTTTGTTGTTTTCTCATATGCTATATTGCTATTCCAAAGTTTCCTTTAGTTCATGGCAGTGGGATCATATAAATTTGAGCATTTTAGAGGCTAAGTTTTTATTTATCTCTGTGCTGTGGACCTGGTCATCCTCTCAGTGTGAGCAAAACCCCACCAGATTTGTGGATTAGTCAATAAGACAATAACATCATGTGATTTGAAGTCCTTGGATTTCTTTCCCTCTGTTTTTACTTTCGGATAATCTTTAAATTTTTTTTTTCCAAATCAACAGTAGTTTCTTTTTGCGTTTTTGTTTTTGTTAACTCTTACAGTTACATTAATCTATTATGGGACCCCAAAAATAAGAGAAAAAAGTTGTCCATGCCAACTGGAACCTAAATTTCTTCTCTCTCTCTCTCTCTCTAAAAATAAAAGTGTGGATAAGACTGTATGGTTCGAATTCTGTACAGCTCTAGAATGTGTTTGGACTTTGAATTAGCATTACTGATAAAAAAATCTGGTTTTTATTTTATTTTTCTGGGTCATTATGTTTGAAGGATTAATTTAGGATTTCAAATGAACAGGACAAATTAAATAGGTCCAACTCATTCCTGCATTTTTAACAGTAGTCATCGGTTTTAAGCCACTGCAATTGGCGGCTGTGATATCTGACTGATTCATCATGAATTGAACGTGCGGGGTTTGGTGTTTATTTGGTCTCGATATTCACTGAAGCTTTTTAGAGAGATAGTTGATTGAGCTGTATCTTTGTCCTGGAGCAGAAGCAAACTCATAAAATTTAATTTTATGCTTAGAATGGAATTCCAAAGCAGATTGGATAATGGCGAAGTTTGCATCAGTAACCAATAAAAATTAAGCTGAAGTAAAATGGCATCCTCATCTCTTTGGGATAAGTAGTTTACGTAATTTCCCACAATGCTTTGGGCACGATTTGTTGTGAGATGATGGAGATGAGTTAGTTACGCGAAAGCACCAACAAAAGGTATTGCCATGTGGTATACAAGAATTACTTTTGGGGCTTTTGGGAACAAAATATGTACCTCAACTTTTATTTTACTCTCCAAACTTTATTAAAAGTTTATTTTTGCTTTTGGTTTCTAAACTTTAACGTTCATTTTTTGTTCTTAAATGATCAAAAAGCTTACTTTTTATCCTTGTTCAACTTTCATCTCTATTTTTATCTCTAAACTATTTAAAAAAAAAATAGTAAATTCCATTAACTGAGATTTGATTTAATATCAACCAGGTTTAAGATTTTTCAAAACTAACAAATCTAGTCCCTAAAAGCAATTTACTCCTTAAAACGGTTGAGAAAAAATAACTAACTATTTTAGGACTAAGTTGGCTTTAGGGACTAAATTGACTAGTTTTGAAAAGTCTTAGACATGATTGGTATTAGCTCAAATCTCAAGATATGTTGGTAGAATTTACCAAAAAAAAATATATATATATTTATAAATTTTAAGGATGAAAAAAGATCTTTTCAAATTTATTGATGAAAAAAACTTTTAATAAAGTTTAAAAAAAGAAATAATATTTTATCATTTTTTTATTTTTTCGTCATTATTTGCTGGCACTTATAATGTGACAAAGATAGTGTGGCATTTAGTGGCAAATTAAGTTTGACAAACTATTTAAGGGTAGTCTCTTCTTGAGATTGAATTTTATGTATAAGTAGCGCCTAACCATCTTAATGGTTCTCTGAGCTGAAATTATGTTTGCGAACCATTGGAATATTTTTATTCTCTTCTTGTCTAGAAATGCACTTGTTTTGCCAGTGAACTTACGGACCGTGACATGACATCCGTCCCCTTCTTGTGGAGCTCAATTCCGAGTCAAAGCATCTCGGTTACACTTAAGTGAAAATAGAAAAAAAAAAAGAAAGGGACACTTGTGCCCACTGGAATAGACCATACTAGTAGGGGATCATATCATCACCCTAGTAAATAACAATAGCTAGGTTTAAAATTTCAAATCCCACCTATGCCAAAAAAAATTATTAACATCTTGGTTTAATGGCGTATAACAATCATTATGGAGTATTGGTCCATGCCACAAGCAAAGAAACACAAACATGAATGAACATGAATACGGGTATGAGTACAACACAATGATACAGTAATTTAAGGAAAAAAAAAAAAAATAGAACACGAGTATAGTGGGACATGTTTATGAAATGATTATTAAATATATTTTTATCTATTATTAAGCATTTAGTTTTCATATAATGTTAAATATATATCAAATTAAGAGTAATAGTGGAAATAAAGCAAATGCATAACTATTAAAGGATATTTAGAAATTAGAATGCAAACAAAGAATAAAAATATTAATTAATTTTTTATAAGGTAAAAGATAGAAATATTTATTAATTTTCAAATGTTCTATTACTATTTAGAGCATATATGCTCTATTTTGTTTTGTTTTGTTTTTTGTTTTTTTTTTTTGTTTTTGTTTTTGTAAAAGGGTATTCGATTTCTTTTAATTATTCTCGTGTCCCAGTCATGTTTTGTATTTTTTTTAAAGGACACAACTAGGACACGCATGCAAAAATGTTCAAAGCATGTCAAATGTTTGACACGAGTTTAGCATCTCAAATAAAGCGTCCGTATTTCTTAAGCCACAAGTTTTAAGTTTTAGATCATATCGTATCATTTCATATATATGATGTTCCACAATTATGTGGATTAGGACTTAGGTTGACCAAAGCCCACAGGCTTTTGTGGATCATGTTTCAGTCATTGGATTTGCTTTTTATCGTTGAGTTTTGGAATTGGCGTTGCCAACCTTTCGATTTTGGTTAAAAGAGTGTGGTTCTTTTTTTTAGTGGTTCGGTCTTTTTCAGTAACATATGAATTGCGATAATATCATGCTCATATATTCATCTAATGGATTGATCATCATAGCGAGTCACCTATTGAATGATAGACATTGACAACAGACCAATCAGTACTCTTCACTCACATGGCTCAAAGTCTTTAACTAGTAATTACTCGATCAAGAAAAACATTGCTTTAAATTTTTTGTCCCTTGGATATTACGCTCGGCCAGCACCACACCTGGAGTTTATATTGTACACTATGTGTGCATGATCAAGCTGTTGTATACAGCTTCAATGAGCTAAAGTGGCAATGCTTAACAAACGCCCTCTACGTACTATTCCATATATCTGATTTTGTACTTCAATGTATGATTTAGTGAAAAACTATAATCATATAAATGGCCACACGGAGATGCCATATCGGTGCAGGTTTGAACAGCATTCCACTGATAGAGAAGAGAATGGCATGGATAGATATGATTACAACTAGATGATTGTTACTTGAAATTATTCTTCCTAGGCTCTGCTTCTAGCCACATTAATGAATTGGGGTATTTTGCATGATGATCTACCTATTGAATTTGAACTTTCCAATCTTGCAGATATCTAGGTGGCTATCAGTCCAATTTAAAAAGACCTTCAATTTTAAAAATTCTTGTTTTAGGCTAACTTGATATTGTACTCTAAATACTAGCATCATATACATTCAAAGATATCGGTCATCTAATCTAACCAATAGCCATGCATACCTTCTGTTTTTGATGGGTTTGACAAAGTAATAAAAAAAAAAACCGACCAGGAAATTTTGGTAGAATTCCTGGAAGATGTACATACCCTTCTCAAAACAACATCCCTGTCTCATTGTGTCCTGGGACACTAACAAAAAATTTCACCTTAATGTACGTAGGAAATTATGGGCTTTGTTACAGCAATTATATATGGTTCTCTCCTCATAATACAATTAACATTATGGAATAAGTATAAGTGTATAATCATATACATATTAGGACAAAACTTAGGTACAATATTTTAAATGCTGTTCCTTAGGTTTTCCTCTTAAGATTCAGCCATGTGGCTACTTAATTAAAAAATAAATTTCCATCCAATAAGAACAAATCCACATGGCAGAATCTTAAGAAGAGAATTTAAAGAATAACACATAAGTACTGTACCTAAGTCTTGCTCTATATGTAAATTGTAAATTATGATAAATTAATAGGAATATAAATTTGGAAGCATGAAGGCACATCAAGTGATAACCCGTGTCATTCTCAAAAAAAAAAAAAAAAAAAAAAAAAAAAAAATTTTTTTTTTTTTTGATAGGAAAAGTGAAGTTCTTAGCTTTTTTTTGGAGAATCAAGTGAAGTTCTTAGCTTACTTCGCTTATATCGTCTTCTCCAACAGCACCGAAAGGTATGATTTTGGCTCCAAATCTTGCCGCCATCCTGACAAACTCAGACTGTTCTGGCCATATTAACTTGTATTCTTCACCCTAAAATTGTATATTCTTAAGAAAAAAGATTTTTTGAAAGCTTTTTCTATGTTTAAATATGGCATTTATCAACTTAAATGTGGAGTGGGTTCCAGTTAGCTCAACTGGTAAAGTCTCTGATGGTTGAATAAGAGATCTGGAGTTCAATCCCCGCCTACACCGAAAACTAATTAGTGTCTTGGTCTAATGATAAAGAGCTATCATTAGGAACAGTAAATGTGGACCATTATATGTATACTAGTCCAATGCTCATACGACGGTTAATTAAAAATTTCTATATAAAAGAAAAATATTATCAAAACTATAGTGAGTCACTTCTAACTTTAATATAATTTCATCTAGATTAAATTATAGAAATGCAAACATATATTAAGCAACACAACGTAAGGACGGTATATAATATGTAAATTTTACCAGATTAAAATACAAAATTATGATAGATGATCAAAATACTTAAAATAAATTTTAAATTTGATTTTAACATACTTGAAGTTTTTTGAAACATTCTCTCAAAAAAAAGTTTTTTGAAATATAATTTTAGTTGGAGTAGATTTTTAAATTTCTTAAACTTAGCTAATAAAATTTTACTTAAATTGAACTATAGTTGGAATAGAATTTTAAATTACTTGAAACTTACCTTCTCAAAAAAAAAAAGTTTAAAAAGATTTTTACCTAAGTGAAGTAATCTAATTAATTAATGAGAATTTAAACATTTGTTGCAAAGAGAAGATAGTCGCTTGGTGTAACTACAACTTCTAGACCCAATTTTTATTAGAGTACAGTTTATGATATAAAATATATTAGGTTATAATATATGTGGTAATCCCATCTTAAAAGTAGAGACTTAAAAAAGAGAAATTATATTGATCTAATATTTAGAGTTTGCTCATGCAAACTTTCTGTTTGAGGATCGCTTGGGTGAAGATTGAGCGAAGTTCAAGTTCTAATGAATGCTCAAGCAAGTGTCAAGTAAAGATTGATCAAACTTTCTTTTTAAGGCTATTTGAGGTTTGCCTGTTTGGTCGAGCAAAGTCATTTAAACTTCAGTTTTCTATAGAATTAGTTGTTGACCTGTGCTTCGCACAGTTATTCTCATTAATTTTTAAATTTGGTTTAATATCCATATCTTGTTAAAGAATGCAATCCTTAAAAATTCAACTTAAAAATAATAAATCCAAGTTTTAAAACTTTAACAGATTTTAATCCTTCATCATTTTGAATTTTTTTTGGGTAAATTTTTGCATTGTCAACAACTAAAAGGAGAGAGAGAGAGAGAGAGAGAGAGAGAGAGTGAGTTTATGAGGTAAGTGCATTACATGTACTTGAGGAATTGTTCATTGGAAGGCTTGTGATAGAGAGGGAGAAGGTTGTTTTTGTGCTTTTTATAGATCAAGGAGAGCATGAGTGAGAGATATGAAGAGACAATCCATTGTATCTCAACTTAGACAATAAATTTAATTATGAGTATAAAACTTTTAAAATCCCCAAACACAAAATAAATAAGAAAGTAATTTAGAAAAGAAATAAGTGAGATTCGAAAGGCATAAATTGGTTTATTGTACAAAATGAGGTCATAAATTTTGTTCAAAATGATTATATGCACCAACAAGTTTTGGATCTAACTTTTATAATATATATATATATATATGTAAATAATTAGATGACATTTGTCTTTGTAGTATGATTGGAGAAATT
Source organism: Quercus suber (assembly GCF_002906115.3). Classification (NCBI taxonomy): domain Eukaryota; kingdom Viridiplantae; phylum Streptophyta; class Magnoliopsida; order Fagales; family Fagaceae; genus Quercus; species Quercus suber. The sequence goes on from NW_027069994.1 coordinate 160,360, forward strand.
TTTATCAAATTTTAAAAGTAATTACATAAAAATTATATGTAAAATTTTGATTAAATTGTATATGTATTATATGTGAATAGAGAATTATAATTAAATGGGATACATTTTGAGAGAGAGAGAGAGAGAGAGAGAGAGAAGAAGAAAGAAGAAGAAGAAGAAGAAGAAGAAGTGAAAGGATTTAGAGGAAAATGAAAGGATTTTTTTTAAGAAAATAAATCGAAAGGATTTAGTAGTATGAAATAGTTATTTTTAATAGAATCTCTTTATAAGTCTTTTAGTCTGAAGAAGAGATGACATGTCATGATAGTATGTTTGGAAAAATGAACTTTAAAAAAAATAATTACATAAGAATTATACGTAAAATTTTGATTCAATTGTATGTGTTATATATGAATAGAGAATTATAATTAAATGGAATAAATTTTGATATATATATATATATATTGAGAGAGAGAGAGAAGAAGTGAAAGGATTTTTTTTAGAAAATAAATTGAAAGGATTTAGTAGTAAATGAAGTAATCATTTTTAATAAAGTCTTTTTATGAGTCTTTTAGTTTTAAGAAGAGATGCCGTCATGATAGAATAATTGGAAAAATGAACATGTGTCATCGTTGTGTGCATTCTCCAGTTTGGGTATCCAACTTTTTATAATATATACTAGCTGCAGACACACGTGATGTGTGTAAATATATAAATATTATGCAATGATGTGTAATATATAAAAGTATCAATTACTTCAAGTATTGTCTTTTAAAAAAAATGATTTCTACAAGTATATTTTTATCTTTTTATCTTTACAAAGATATCATTCCGTTGTTTTGTGTGTTTGATTTGTAGTGTGTAATATTTGCCTAATACACAACTAAAGTTTATAAGTTTCAAATTTATTATTCAAATTTCTCATCTTTTAAGAAATAAATCACAAAATTACAGTGTTATTTTAACCAAAATTAAAATGAAACCAAAGGAATAAAAAATAGACTTTTAATAATTTAATACTCAAACAATTGGTAGGCAAAGTCATAGCCATGTAGATTGTGTTTTAATATAAACTCAAATTTCTATTTCCAAAAAAAACTAAGTATTACCCAAACTAAAATTCAACCAAAGCTATAAAGGGAGAGAGAAGACTTTGTGATGGGAAATTAAAAAAAAACACACACACACAAAATACCAAAGCACAAATTTTTTTTTTCCAAAAAAAAAAGGAGAGAGAGAGAGAGAGAGAGAGAGAGAGAGAGAGAGAGTACTCATAGTTTTTGTGTGGAAAAAATATGTATTGAATGGGAGAAATGATATCAAATTTATACAAAATAAAATAAGGAGAAGAAAAATCAAAATATAAGAAAGAGAAAATGATGAAGGAAGTATAATGATAAAGTAGAAAGTAGTGGAGCGATAGAGAGGCAAAGAGGGAGGGAGGATGTTGGAGAAAGTGTAAGTTGTAACGGTAGGTGTGGACTAATATGGAAAAGAATAGTTATTTATTTATTACTATTATATCTAAGAATAGGGAGAATAAAAGTTTAAAAAAAGAAACAAAGAGGTAGAAAATAAGTGGATGACGTGGCCGCTAATGTGGCTCAACAGAAGCGCAAAGGTAGAAAATAAATAAATGATGTGGTTGCTGATGTGGCTCAATAGAAGTGTAGCAACACTAAATTCTATGCTTCAACTTTTAGATATATACAGATATAGATTATAGATAGATTGTGTAGACAAGTGAGCCTAAAAATTCTCACTATTACTAACATTTACCAATTGTTGCTAACTGTATTTAGAATGTCTCACTCTTCATTGGCTACTTTTCAATAATGTCTCTTCATTCTCTATATATGTTTTTTTTTTCATATTCAGTAAAAGGGTTGAAAACTATAAAGAAATATCATGAATTCTCTAAAATTGTTATTTGTAGAGAAACTTTTGTTTGAAGTTTAAAGTTCGTATTGTGTATCCAAGAGTTAGGCCCTTTTAGATATACATCACTGTCAGTTTCTTTAAAATTTTATTCTCTCTCTCCGTGTGTGTTAAAAATACTTAGCATTCTCTAAAAAAGAAAAAGAAAAAAAGGTGAGCGTAGCTTGAAGATTGAGAAAAGTTTTTGTTTTCAGGATTGCTTTAGAGAGTGTCACGCAAAGATAAATCAAACTTTCTATTTGAAGCCGCTTGAGGTTTGCTTAAGGTTCCCTCAAGTGAAATACTTCACTTGAACAAAGTCATTCACTCATTTGGAACTTTTTTTTTGTTGTTGTAAAATTGTTATTAATGGCCACCAGATAGTTATTAATTGTATTTAGAGTGTCATGACTCTTCATTGGTGACTTTTTAGTGCTACCTCTTCAATGACGTCTTTTCATTCTCATTTCTCAATTTATATTGTTCTTTTCATATTCACTAAAAAATTCAAAGTTTAAAGGTAGGAATTTCAGATGTAAAGCCATGTGTGGCCAGGTAAATTAACCGAGACAATAAATTTCTGTAAGGATCGCTTTCTCTTTTTTCCTTCAAATAAGCAAGCCACCTTCCAACCTCAGACTTGACTCGTAAATATAATTCATGAGCTTTGTCCCTGTCTTTTAATTCCTGCTTCAAACCTTCAGAAAATGATTAAAAATTAAGGTTAACAATTACTTGCATCTTACTTACCTCATAAAGAAAAGCAAAAAAACAAAAACTTGCATAAAAAATTCAACCTATTAAAGCTCAAACTTCCAATGACTACTGCTCAAGCAGAGGCACAGGTTACAACTGTCCTAAGATTCAGGTAAGATATAGAACAATTGAAGAATGAGGTTGAAATACAGTACCTCCAATGTTAATTTGCTAATGTGGCCCTGCATAACAAACACCCTCTACCATACCACATATCTGGCTTTATACTTGGGTGTATGATTTAGGAATTCATAAGAACGCATGATTCATGTTTTTCAGTTGGAAATGATAAGCTATAATCATATAAATGACCATACTGAGATGCCATATCAGTGCAGGTTCGAACAAAATTCCCTGATTAGAGAAGAGAATGGCAGAAATAGATATGATTACAACTAGATGATTGTTGCTTGAAATTGCTCTCCTTAGGCTGCTTCTAATGAATGGGGTAATTTTGCATGATGATCTACCAATTGAATTTCTTTCCAATCTAGGGGATATCTAAGTTAGTCCCAATTAGATGCACCGCAATATCATAAAGCCATTTTTTTCAAAGATGCACTTTCATTTTAAAAAGGCCTTCAAAATTTTTTTTTTTTTTTAATAAAAAATTCTAGAGTTTATATTGTACACTATGTGTGCATGATCAAACTGGTGTATACAGCTTCAATGAGCTAAAGTGGCAATGCTTAACAAACGCCCTCTACGTACTATTCCATATATCTGATTTTGTACTTGAATGTATGATTTAGTGAAAAACTATAATCATATAAATGGCCACACGGAGATGTCGGTGCAGGTTTGAACAGCATTCCACTGATAGAGAAGAGAATGGCATGGATAGATATGATTACAACTAGATGATTGTTACTTGAAATTATTCTTCCTAGGCTCTGCTTCTAGCCACATTAATGAACATGGGGTATTTTGCATGATGATCTACCTATTGAATTTGAACTTTCCAATCTTGCAGATATCTAGGTGACTATCAGTCCAATTTAAAAAGACCTTCAATTTTAAAAATTCTTGTTTTAGGCTAACTTGATATTGTACTCTAATTACTAGCATCATAGACATTCAAAGATATCGGTCATCTAATCTAACCAATAGCCATGCATACCTTCTGTTTTTGATGGGTTTGACAAAGTAATAAAAAAAAAAAACCGACCAGGAAATTTTGGTAGAATTCCTGGAAGATGTACATACCCTTCTCAAAACAACATCCCTGTCTCATTGTGTCCTGGGACACTAATAAAAAATTTCACCTTAATGTACGTAGGAAATTATGGGCTTTGTTACAGCAATTATATATGGTTCTCTCCACATAATACAATTAACATTATGGAACAAGTATAAGTGTATAACCATATACATATAAGGAAAAAACTTAGGTATAGTATTTTAAATACTGTTCTTTAGGTTTCCCTTTTAAGATTCAGCCATATAACTACTTAATTAAAAAATAAATTTCCATCTAATGAGAACAAATCCACATGGCAGAATCTTAAGAGGAGAATCTAAAGAATAACACCTAAGTACTGTACCTAAGTCATGTAAATTGTAAATTATGATAAATTAATAGGAATATAAATTTGAAAGCATGAAGGCACATCAAGTGATAACCCGTGTCATTCTCAAAATAAAAAAAAAAATAAAAATAAATAAAAAAAGTGATAACCCGTGCGAGTGATATTCAACTAGAAACTGCAATTCTGTTGCTGCATGCAGATATGAAGAAATGTATAGAACGGAAATTAATAATTGATAATAATAAAAAAAATGTTACAGAGTGAATTTTTTTTTTTTTTTGATAGGAAAAGTGAAGTTCTTAGCTTACTTCGCTTATATCGTCTTCTCCAACAGCACCGAAAGGTATGATTTTGGCTCCAAATCTTGCCGCCATCCTGACAAACTCAGACTGTTCTGGCCATATTAACTTGTATTCTTCACCCTAAAATTGTATATTCTTAAGAAAAAAGATTTTTTGAAAGCTTTTTCTATATTTAAATATGGCATTTATCAACTTAAATGTGGACCATTATATGTATACTAGTCCAATGCTCATACGACGGTTAATTAAAAATTTCTATATAAAAGAAAAATATTATCAAAACTATAGTGAGTCACTTCTAACTTTAATATAATTTCATCTAGATTAAATTATAGAAATGCAAACATATATTAAGCAACACAACGTAAGGACGGTATATAATATGTAAATTTTACCATATTAAAATACAAAATTATGATAGATGATCAAAATACTTAAAATAAATTTTAAATTTGATTTTAACATACTTGAAGTTTTTTGAAACATTCTCTCAAAAAAAAGTTTTTTGAAATATAATTTTAGTTGGAGTAGATTTTTAAATTTCTTAAACTTAGCTAATAAAATTTTACTTAAATTGAACTATAGTTGGAATAGAATTTTAAATTACTTGAAACTTACCTTCTCAAAAAAAAAATTTAAAAAGATTTTTACCTAAAGTGAAGTAATCTAATTAATTAGTGAGAATTTAAACATTTGTTGCAAAGAGAAGATAGTCGCTTGGTGTAACTACAACTTCTAGACCCAACTTTTATTATAGAGTACAGTTTATGATATAAAATATATTAGGTTATAATATATGTGGTAATCCCATCTTAAAAGTAGAGACTTAAAAAAGAGAAATTATATCGATCTAATATTTAGAGTTTGTTCATGCAAACTTTCTGTTTGAGGATCGCTTGGGTGAAGATTGAGTGAAGTTCAAGTTCTAATGAATGCTCAAGCAAGTGTCATGTAAAGATTGATCAAACTTTCTTTTTAAGGCTATTTGAGGTTTGCCTGTTTGGTCGAGCGAAGTCATTTAAACTTCAGTTTTCTATAGAATTAGTTGTTGACCTGTGCTTCGCACAGTTATTCTCATTAATTTTTAAATTTGGTTTAATATCCATATCTTGTTAAAGAATGCAATCCTTAAAAATTCAACTTAAAAATAATAAATCCAAGTTTAAAACTTTAACAGATTTTAATCTTTCATCATTTTGAATTTTTTTTTGGGTAGATTTTTGCATTGTCAACGACTAAAAGGAGAGAGAGAGAGAGAGAGAGAGAGAGAGAGAGTGAGTTTATGAGGTAAGTGCATTACATGTACTTGAGGAATTGTTCATTGGAAGGCTTGTGATAGAGAGGGAGAAGGTTGTTTTTGTGCTTTTTATAGATCAAGGAGAGCATGAGTGAGAGATATGAAGAGACAATCCATTGTATCTCAACTTAGACAATAAATTTAATTATGAGTATAAAACTTTTAAAATCCCCAAACACAAAATAAATAAGAAAGTAATTTAGAAAAGAAATAAGTGAGATTCGAAAGGCATAAATTGGTTTATTGTACAAAATGAGGTCATAAATTTTGTTCAAAATGATTATATGCACCAACAAGTTTTGGATCTAACTTTTATAATATATATATATATATATGTAAATAATTAGATGACATTTGTCTTTGTAGTATGATTGGAGAAATTTTTATCAAATTTTAAAAGTAATTACATAAAAATTATATGTAAAATTTTGATTAAATTGTATATGTATTATATGTGAATAGAGAATTATAATTAAATGGGATACATTTTGAGAGAGAGAGAGAGAGAGAGAGAGAGAAGAAGAAGAAGAAGAAGAAGAAGAAGTGAAAGGATTTAGAGGAAAATGAAAGGATTTTTTTAAGAAAATAATTAGTAGTATGAAATAGTTATTTTTAATAAAATCTCTTTGTAAGTCTTTTAGTTTGAAGAAGAGATGACATGTCATGATAGTATGTTTGGAAAAATGAACTTTTAAAAAAATAATTACATAAGAATTATATGTAAAATTTTGATTAAATTGTATGTTTTATATATGAATAGAGAATTATAATTAAATGGGATAAATATTGATATATATATATATATATAGAGAGAGAGAGAGAGAGAGAGAGAGAGAGAAGAAGTGAGTGGATTTTTTTTAGAAAATAAATTGAAAGGATTTAGTAGTAAATGAAATAGTCATTTTTAATAAAGTCTTTTTACGAGTCTTTTAGTTTTAAGAAGAGATGCTGTCATGATAGAATAATTGGAAAAATGAACATGTGTCATCGTTGTGTGCATTCTCCAGTTTGGGTATCCAACTTTTATAATATATACTAGCCACAGACACACGTGATGTGTGTAAATATATAAATATTATGCAATGATGTGTAATATATAAAAATATCAATTACTTCAAGTATTGTCTTTTAAAAAAAATGATTTCTACAAGTATATTTTTATCTTTTTATCTTTACAAAGATATCATTTCGTTGTTTTGTGTGTTTGATTTGTAGTGTGTAATATTTGCCTAATACACAACTAAACTTTATAAGTTTCAAATTTATTATTCAAATTTCTCATCTCTTAAGAAATAAATCACAAAATTAAAGTGTTATTTTAACCAAAATTAAAATGAAACCAAAGGAATAAAAAATAGACTTTTAATAATTTAATACTCAAACAATTGGTAGGCAAAGTCATAGCCATGTAGATTGTGTTTTAATATACTATTTCCAAAAAAAACTAAGTATTACCCAAACTAAAATTCAACCAAAGCTATAAAGGGAGAGAGAAGACTTTGTGATGGGAAATTAAAAAAAAACACACACACACAAAATACCAAAGCACAAATTTTTTTTTTCCAAAAAAAAAAAATCACCCTTAATTAGAGTTACAAGAAAGAATAAAAATCCACTAAGAGAGAGAGAGAGAGAGAGAGAGAGAGAGAGAGAGAGAGAGAGAGAGAGAGTGCTCACAGTTTTTGTGTGGAAAAAATATGGATTAAATGGGTGAAATGATATCAAATTTATACAAAATAAAATGAGGAGAAGAAAAGTCAAAATATAATAAAGAGAAAATGATGAAGGAAGTGTAATGGTAAAGTAGAAAGTAGTGGAGTGATAGAGAGGCAAAGAGAGGGAGGATGTTGGAGAAAGTGTAAGTTGTATAGGTAGGTGTGGACTAATATGGAAAAGAAGAGTTATTTATTTATTACTATTATATCTAAGAATAGGGAGAATAAAAGTTTAAAAAAAGAAACAAAGAGGTAGAAAATAAGTGAATGACGTGGCCACTAATGTGACTCAACAGAAGCGCAAAGGTAGAAAATAAATAAATGATGTGGCCGCTGATGTGACTCAATAGAAGTGTAGTAACACTAAATTCTATGCTTCAACTTTTAGATATATACAGATATAGATTATAGATAGATTGTGTAGACAAGCGAGCCTAAAAATTCTCACTATTACTAATGTGGGGCCTGTGGGCCTGGTAACCTCGGCCCACTTTACATCTGGCCCAGGGCCCATGCCGAGGAAGGAGTATTATACGAAGACGATGTATGAAGGCCCAAGCTCTTAGAATCCCCGCCGAGGATACCCCTGTCCTCGGCAGACCATGATTAACCCCAAGTGGTGGAGGGGGACGAGCCCAGGATAGGTTGTCACCTCCATAATAAATGCGCTCACCTAATCCCCTGGCCACATTAATGAACATGTGACTCCTGGACTGGATAACTTTGGTCACTGTAAATCACTTGAGTACTGATAGTACAACGAATGGGATGGACAGTCAGAAGGAAAGCACATGGATGATCAACAGATGGAAGAAGGAGAAGAAAGGAAGGAGACTATATAAGGAGAACCAAACAGAAAAAGAAGGAGGAGGAGGGAGAAAGAGGGAGGAGGAAGTACGCTTTTCGGATGAGTGCCGAGGAGCGACCTTAAGGAGCAGCTCGGATGCCTCGACCTCTAATGGCGGGAATTTCTGTTTTTAGAGTTGCCTGCTTGTTAGAGCCTAATTCTTCATCCCACTCTCTAAAAATTTATTGTTTGGGCTTGTTGGGCTAGAAACCCATCTTTTTTCTGGTCCAATCCAAATTGAGTCCCTACAATTGGCGCCGTCTGTGGGAAGAATTTGTGCACTAACAGGCGCAACGGACAATTGTTCCTAAATAGCTAGTTTACGGAAGGTTAATGAGGAGGTGCCACCAAAAAAAAAAAAAAATGAATAAATAAACTTTTTTAGAAAAGTAGAAGATTCAAAGGAAAAGAGATGAAGCATCACATTATTTTATTAAATGAAAAAGAAATACAAGATACAAACAGAGGCTCAGACATGTGTGTTTTAAAGCTAAGGCTACAAACAGAGGCCCAAACGGGCCTGTCCTAAAGCTAACTAGAGGGAATGGGGCTGAGGCAGGCCTGTTTCAAGGCTACCAACAACTCCTGGGCCAGTGCGGTGGTGTCGGCAACAAGAGAGGAGCAGATGCATGGGTGCCTGACGGCCCCTCCTTATGACGTTTCCTTAATTCTCTCCCAGCCCCACTGCAGTTGGCTGTTGGAGACGGCAATACCCGAGCACCAAACATGACGTAATCTTGTGCGTCTCCTCTGGCAGGAATACGCCCTGGAGAAGAGCGTTATGTACTTCAGGGACCTCCCTCCTAGCCGCCATGCACGGCACTATCACGGTGACACCCAAATTTTGCCACGTCGAAAGTCTAACGCGGATGATAGCCGCAACGGCGCTCGGTCGGAGGAGGAGGGCCTTTAGCTTGTGCGCCCTCACTCCCATCCAAGGCTGCCCCATTTCTCCAAACTCTTATCCCAATTTTGACAGGGTTATTGAAGGAGCTCGGAAAGTTGGGAGGACATGTTTCCTGTTTTGTTAGAAGGTTCATAAAGTACAGAAGGACGTTTCCCTCCTAATAGCCTTATATAGAGAGTGGAAGTTGGTGAGAATTGATCTATGCGGAACTCGAGAGAAGAATTATCGGCGACATTAATCGTGACCAAATTCCAAGGCGGCTATTGACCATTGGATCTGCATTAATCTATGAAAATATTAATGAGAGCACGCTTCGTGCATCGAAATGTCGAGCGGGGAACGCGAATAGTCAGGAGATGCCTTGTAACTGAAGATGGCAGAAACTTGAATTGAGGGCGGGATTACTGCCACGCGTAAGGTTAGAATTCCAAACCACCCTTGCCCAGGGCATTGAGAGGTCAAGGGTCAAGTCCACAGGGTGGCCCACTTCCGATGAAGCAGGGCATATACCTGAGTACTAGACAGAACCAAGGTCTTGTATGGTCCTCGGACTTAAACTTATGGGAAAACTAGCTACTTACAAAAGAAGAGAAGTGTTAGACAGAACCAAGGTCTTGCATGGTCCTCAAACCCAAACTTGTGGGAAAACTAACCACTCAAATATACCTGAGTACTAGATAGACCCAAGGTCTTGCATGGTCCTCGGACTCAAACTTATGGGAAAACTAGCTACTTACAGAAGAACAAAAGTGTTAGACAGAACCAAGGTCTTGCATGGTCCTCGGACCCAAACCTATGGGAAAACTAACCACTCAAATATACCTGAGTACTAGACAGAACCAAGGTCTTGCATGGTCCTCGGACTCAAACCTATGGAGAAACTAGCTACTTACAAAAGAACAGAAGTGTTAGTTAGAACCAAGGTCTTGCATGGTCCTCGGACCCAAACCTATGGAAAAACTAACCACTCAAATATACCTGAGTACTAGACAGAACCAAGGTCTTGCATGGTCCTCGGACTCAAACTTATAGGGAAACTAGCTACTTACAAAAGAACAGAAGTGTTAGACAGAACTAAGGTCTTGCATGGTCCTCGGACCCAAACCTATGGGAAAACTAACCACTCAAACATACTTGAGTACTAGATAGAACCAAGGTCTTGCATGGTCCTCGGACTCAAACCTATAGGGAAACTAGCTACTTATAAAAGAACAAAAGTGTTAGACAGAACCAAGGTCTTACATGGTCTTCGGACCCAAACCTATGGGAAAACTAACCACTTAAATATACCTGAGTACTAGACAAAACCAAGGTCTTGCATGGTCCTCGGACTCAAACTTATGGGGAAACTAGCTACTTACAGAAGAACAGAAGTGTTAGACAAAACCAAGGTCTTGCATGGTTCTCGGACCTAAACCTATGGGAAAACTAACCACTCAAATATACCTGAGTACTAGACAGAACCAAGGTCTTGCGTGGTCCTCGGACTCAAACCTATGGAGAAACTAGCTACTTACAGAAGAATAGAAGTGTTAGACAGAACCAAGGTCTTGCATGGTCCTCAGACCCAAACCTATGGGAAAACTAACCACTCAAACATACTTGAGTACTAGACAGAACCAAGGTCTTGCATGGTCCTCGGACTCAAACCTATGGGGAAACTAGCTACTTACAGAAGAACAAAAGTGTTAGACAGAACCAAGGTCTTGCATGGTCCTCGGACCCAAACCTGTGAGAAAACTAACCACTCAAATATACCTGAGTATTAGACAGAACCAAGGTCTTGCATGGTCCTCGGACTCAAACCTATGGGGAAACTAGCTACTCACAGAAGAGCAGAATTGTTAGATAGAACCAAGGCCTTGCATGGTCCTCGGACTCAAGCCTATGGGAAAGCTAACTATTTGTGGAAGAACAAAAGCGTTAGATAGAACTGAGTGGTGGTACCGTCCTCGGATTCACGCTTCAGGGACAGCTGATTGTCTTACAAGACTAAGTCTAGAACAGAACCAAGGTATTAAGTAAAACATTAGAGTATAACAAGTAAGAGGAAGCATCAATCAAGAAACTAAAAGTAAGCTACTGAATATATATTTCAAATAGAAAATATGTAGTCTCGTTACAATGTCGCCAAGCCAAAAAGCAAAATGAAATGAAAAAGAAAACAAATAAGAGTGTCCTACGCCATCAAAGCCCAACGAGAGGGCTTACTCCCTCAACTCGGTAGGCAGTTTGTCTAAAGGAGTCTGTTGAAACACCTAGGGACCCTGATTTGGAGGGGCTACTTCAGAGGACCCTTCCACGGCAGGAGAAATCTAAGGGACAGTGAGGGTGGCTCGGGAGTCAACAGGAGGCCTCACCCCACCTTGGGGCACTTCTTGATCGTCGGTTCCAACCCCCTCCAACGCTCCATGGGGCTCAGCCTCCTCAGAAGGTCTGTCAGCTGAAGATGTGTCCTCAGCAGTCTTGGTCTGACTTTCACTTGCTGCAGGTAATGCAGACTCCTCATCGGAAGTAATGGGGGTAACCTCGCGAATTGCGGGGGGATAATATATTCTCTCTGCCCTCCTAAGGTCAGATGAGGCATTAACTCCCGCTTGGTTGAGGGCTTCATTCCAAGTCTGGGAACAAAAGCGCCTGCATACTTCAGGATCTGAGCCTTGAAGGTAGCTTCAGTCTTAGCGACTCCCTCAGCAAAGGCCTCCTCCTCCGCCTGTTCTAAGGAACGCTCAACGTGTATTCTTGCAAATACAGCCTCTTCTTTGGCCCTCACGGCCTCGTCCCTGGTGTACTCGGCAATACCCATTGCCCTAACCGCCTTGGCCAACTTTTTCTTCAGATCAGCGACATCCTCTTTGGCAACCTGCAGCTGGCCCTCGGCATCCTGCAAGCGCTTTGTCTGATCCTCGACTTGCTTCGTAGCCGCAGCTAGGTCAGAGGCTACTTTATCTCTATCCTTTGTCATCTCCTCCAGACTTCCGATCGCCTTCTTGAGATCTGCCTCAGATTTCTTAAGGGTACTCACAGCCTTCAAGAACTTGTCGCGCTCCTGCGCCAGAGTGTTACTCTGGCCATCGACCTTCTCGTCCAACCTGAAAACAGCCTGGATGGCCTGCCAACTGAAACAAATACGCCGTAAAGGAGAGGGGTGATGCTAGGCAAAAAAGTTCAAACAGAATAAACAAGTATCAGAGGTCTTACCATGCCCAGGTATCTCTTGAGGTTGTAGACAACTTCTGGCCCATTCATGCTCCCCAATTCAGCCATGTCGACAGGGAGAAGGAGGGATCTCTCCAGTGCATCGGCTACGTGAGCCCCCTCACTTCCTCGGGATTCCTGGATCGTAGCATCATCCATCAAAGGTTTTCCATGGAGCATGGCAGCAGGCAGCCAGGCCTGGGGCTCAGATTGTTGAGCAATTTCTTTTCCTTTGTGCTGGCTACCAATTCTCAGTTGTTTAGGAGGTCGGTGTGCTTCATCTTCCCCTGGAGAAGAATGGGATCTGCCCCTATCCACGGGATCCTTACCCTTAGAGGATCTTTTCCTTTTCGGGTCGGAGGATTTAGACTGAGAGTTTGAAATTACAGGGACAGAGGACGACCTAGTCTGTGTAGGTGAAGGCTTAAGTCCTGGGAGAGGGGGCTTGGGCTGTAACTCCTTTGGCACACTTTTCTCAGACTTGCCCTCAAGTAAATCAAGAAGACTGGTTTGAGGTTGTCTCTTAAGACCCATCTCTGTTTGGGTATCAACCCTCAGGGGCTAGAGATCGGCTTCGGACAAGTGGGGGTCCCCTAGATCACTGGGAGGATCCTCGGGTTGTTCAACTCGGTCGAATACACTGAATTCGTCCTCTGATGAACTTAGTTCAACCACTTCTTCTCCTTTCTCCGAGCCCCCTTCCTCGATCTCTACCGCTTTATAGGACGAGGAAGAACCTGCCAACGGAATGCCTTCCGGAATGAAGGATCCTTCGGAAAATGCAAAACCGTCCTCTACCACAGTGATTTGCCTAAGCCGAGGATCATGAGCCCTGATAACATGCCTCGGGACTGGGAACGACTTCTGGGCCGGATCACATCCGAGGATCTTGTGGGCGGCTCTAACTTGGTTATCAGCGTTGTTCAGAAAAAGTTCCGCCCTAAGAACGGTTTCCAAATCCTCCTTATTAACCAGGTGAAAATGACACGCGAAGGCGTGCGGATTTGCAGAAAGAGAAACAAAACTCCTATGAGCGATCAACCAAGGCAGATATGCACCAGAGAAGAAAATACAAGAATCTAGACCATCTCCTACTTCGGGGACCATACCTGGCTCTCCCTCTACTGTCGGGCAGTGGAGACCGTCGTGCCATTCCTCCGACACAATGAGGAAATCTTGAGTCAAACCCTTACTAGAATCGGGGAGGCACTGGATAAGCCGAACCCTATCGTCTCTCGTCTTCATGTAATATGACTTCCCCTTCAGGTGCTGAAGATTATAGCACCAATTCACATCATAGTGGGTTAATCTCAACCCCATCTTCTCATTCAAGGCGTCTACGCACCCTAATATCCTAAACACATTAACGGCACACTGGGTAAGGGCCAGCCGAAAATGCGTGAGGTAATCTCTCATCACTAGCCTCATGGGGATTCTCATGCCTCCCTCTATGAAAGCTACTATGGGAATCACAACTTCGTCCTCGTTCCTTTTAGCGTACCACTCCCCTTCCTCACAATACCCCAAGCCCACATTACGGGGTATCCTATAATCGGCAACAAATTTCTCCATCATCTCTTCAAATTCAACTAACTTCTTAAATTTCCCCATCCCTAGCAACGACTAAAGGACTCGAAAGAGGGAAAGAGAAAGAAGAATCAAAGAAAATTTTGTGCTACAGAGGGAAGAAGACTTACAGGAATGGGGAGATTCTCCTCGAACAGGCTTTCTACACTGGAAAAAGGCACTGGACAGTGTGGAAATTGAACCAGATTTGGAGTATGTGCATCAAAGTCAGTGAATGCGCAAATAAGAATGCCAAACGGATCAAACGAGTATTTATACCCCCAATTTAAGTTAACCAAGCGTAACTTCCCGCCCATAAAAGTAGGAAATCCCTACCGAGTGATTATCATCACACCGTTGGGAGTGGGAAATGTGAAGCCGCTAGAATTTAATGCGAGCGCACATTGAGTCTTGAAACGCCAAAAACGTACATCGGGCAGGCGAAAAGACTCCAATGCTGCCGTGGACTAAGATTGGGTGAATCATGTAGAGGGCCCAGGGATATCAAAACCCTTCTCCCCGTCCGAAGGTATGGGTAGCAGGATTTTGAGGGGCTATTGTGGGGCCTGTGGGCCTGGTAACCTCGGCCCACTTTATATCTGACCCAGGGCCCATGCCGAGGAAGGAGTATTATACGAAGATGATGTATGAAGGCCCAAGCTCTTAGAATCCTCGCCGAGGATACCCCTGTCTTCGGCAGACTGTGATTAACCCCAAGTGGTGGAGGGGGACGAGCCCAGGACAGGTTGTCACCTCCACAATAAATGCGCTCACCTAATCCCTTGGTCACATTAATGAAGATGTGACTCCTGGACTGGATAACCTTGGTCACTGTAAATCACTCGAGTACTGATAGTACAGCGGATGGGACGGACAGTCAGAAAGAAAGCGCATGGATGATCAACAGATGGAAGAAGGAGAAGAAAGGAAGGGGACTATATAAGGAGGACCAAACAGAAAAAGAAGGGGGAGGAGGGAGAAAGAGGGAGGAGGAAGGACGCTCTTCGGATGAGTGTCGAGGAGCGACCTTAAGGAGCAGCCCGGATGCCTCGACCTCCAATGGCGGGAAATTCTGTTTTTAGAGTTGCCTGCTTGTTAGAGCCTAATTCTTCATCCCACTCTCTAAAAATTTATTATTTGGGCTTGTTGGGTTAGAAACCCATCTTTTTTCTGGGTCCAATCCAAATTGAGTCCCTACAACTAATATTTACCAATTGTGGCTAACTGTATTTAGAATGTCTCACTCTTCATTGGCTACTTTTCAATAATGTCTCTTCATTCTCTATATATGTTTTTTTTTTCATATTCAGTTAAAGGGTTGAAAAATATAAAGAAATTTCATGAATTCTCTAAAATTGTTATTTGTAGAGAAACTTTTGTTTGAAGTTTAAAGTTCGTATTGTGTATCCAAGAGTTAGGCCCATTTAGATATACACCACTGTCAGTTTCTTTAAAACTTTATTCTCTCTCTTCATGTGTGTGTTAAAAATACTTAGCATTCTCTAAAAAAGAAAAAGAAAAAAAAAGGTGAGCGTAGCTTGAAGATTGAGAAAAGTTTTTGTTTTCAAGATTGCTTTAGAGAGTGTCACGCAAAGATAAATCAAACTTTCTATTTGAAGCCGCTTGAGGTTTGCTTAAGGTTCCCTCAAGTGAAATACTTCACTTGAACAAAGTCATTCACTCATTTGGAACTTTTTGTTGTTGTAAAATTGTTATTAATGGCCACCAGATAGTAATTAATTGTATTTAGAGTGTCATGACTCTTCATTGGTGACTTTTTAGTGCTACCTCTTCAATGATGTCTCTTCATTCTCATTTCTCAATTTATATTGTTCTTTTCATATTCACTAAAAAATTCAAAGTTTAAAGGTAGGAATTTCAGATGTAAAGCCACGTGTGGCCTGGTAAATTAACCGAGACAATAAATTTTTGTAAGGATTGCTTTCTCTTTTTTCCTTCAAATAAGCAAGGCACCTTCCAACCTCAGACTTGACTTGTAAATATAATTCATGAGCTTTGTCCCTGTCTTTTAATTCCTGCTTCAAACCTTCAGAAAATGATTAAAAATTAAGGTTAACAATTACTTGCATCTTACTTACCTCATAAAGAAAAGCAAAAAAACAAAAACTTGCATAAAAAATTCAACCTATTAAAGCTCAAACTTCCAATGACTACTGCTCAAGCAGAGGCACAGGTTACAACTGTCCTAAGATTCAGGTAAGATATAGAAAAATTGAAGAATGAGGTTGAAATACAGTACCTCCAATGTTAATTTGCTAATGTGGCCCTGCATAACAAACACCCTCTACTATACCACATATCTGGCTTTATACTTGGGTGTATGATTTAGGAATTCATAAGAACGCATGATTCATGTTTTTCAGTTGGAAATGATAAGCTATAATCATATAAATGACCATACTGAGATGCCATATCAGTGCAGGTTTGAACAAAATTCCCTGATTAGAGAAGAGAATGGCAGAAATAGATATGATTACAACTAGATGATTGTTGCTTGAAATTGCTCTTCTTAGGCTGCTTCTAATGAATTGGGTATTTTGCATGATGATCTACCAATTGAATTTGTTTCCAATCTAGGGGATATCTAAGTTAGTCCCAATTAGATGCACCGCAATAGCATAAAGCCATTTTTTTCAAAGATGCACTTTCATTTTAAAAAGGCCTTCAAAATTTTTTTTTTTTAATAAAAAATTCTCGTTTAGGCTAACTTGATACGTTACTTTATTACTAGCATCAGACATTCAAAAAAATTGGTCATCTAACTAATAGCCATACCTTCTGTTTCAATGGCTTTGCCGAAGTAATAATAAAATCGACCAGGAAATTTTTGGTAGAATTCCTAGAAAATGTAAATCTTGGTTTGCCACCTCCCCAGTAGCATCAGTCCTACAATACAAGATCATGGTAATATAAAAATAAGGAACAGGAAGGAAAAGGCAAAATAAATTTGAGACCAAATTTATGGAAAAAAAAGATCCAATGGAAGTCAATTCCAGAGGAACTTGATATACCTTAGCTTTATGTTGTCATTTGTCATCTTCTCTATTTGATCCTTAAAGTAAGGAATCTTCATTTGGTCATCATAATCAAAAACTAGCTATCAGTTGAAAGAAACCATTTATTCATTAGAGAGAAAACCAGTAAAACCCAGTGACAAAAAAGTGAATCTAAATATAAACTAGCAAGAAACAGCAAATAGTAGTAATGTAGATATGTCAAGGTTTAAACTTTTCTTCAAAACAATTAACATGTCATACCCTTCTCAGAAGAACATCCCTATCTCATTGTGTACAGGGACACTGATAAAAAATTTCACCTTAATTTACATAGAAAATTTTGGGGAGAAACCCTTTGTTCAGCAATTTTGGTTCTCTCCTCATAACACAAGTATCATTATCAAACAAGCATAAGCATATACAAGTAAAATATTAAATTAAGATAAATTAATAAGACTATGAATATAGATCCAGGTTTTAATGTTTAGATTTAAGACAATTTGGAAGAAATAAGGCATCAAGTGGTGGCCCGTGCAAGTGGCTATCAACTAGCAGCCTAGCCAGCTAGAAACTACTATTCTGTGCTATATGCAGATATGAAGATATGTATAGAATGAAAATTAATAATTGTTAAAAAAAAAATGTTACACAGTGAAGTTCTTAGCTTTCTTCGCCTATATTGTCTTCTCCAACAGCACCAAAAGGTATGATTTTGGCACCAAATCTTGCAGCCATCCTGACAAACTCAGACTGTTCTATCCACTTTAACTTGTATTCTTCACCCTGAAAGTACAAAAATCCAAGAATTTCTAAACTATTAAAGTTGTATATTGTAAAGACCACATCTCATTTATATTGAAATGAAATACACAATCAATACATTTGAAAAATAGTAACCATGTCTACACATGTCAATTCATATAATTGTATAAATCACACAAGCGCCTGGAGGGAGAGAAGGCAACATTTTGCATGATGAGATCATTTAGCATTTCACCTTTGTTAGATTCTAAGTACTTAGGAACTAATGTATTAAAACTCTAATTTGTATTGTTGGCAAACCATGGTCAAAACAGGTCGTTAGTTTTGTTTTAGACTTGCTCAAAGTATGTCGTTTATGTAAAGTTGGAATCGAGTTAACTGCAGAATTGAGTGTGCAATTCTGACAGACTCGATTGATAAAAAATTAGACTTGATCGATTGAAAGTCGTGTAGTTTGTTTTTTCTGCAGAATTTCCAACTCAGCCCTAAGACTATATGACGTGTAGGGTTTTATGTTTTGCCATAGGTATAAAAGGGAAACTCTAGCCACATTTTAGATATTGCTCTATTTGCTGTGTGTGTGAATCTCTTGTGATATCTAAGAGGTGGTTGCCTTCACACATGCTTATGATTATTAAGAAGGGGATTTATTTAAGAGCTTGATGATCATTCAGTTGCTACAATAAAGAGCTTAAAGATACACAAGCGAGAGTGCTTGTACTTGCTGGATAATTCAAGAAAGAAGTCCGTGATCTCAGAGCTTACACGTGGTCGTGCCAGTAAGTTTTCTACTGGTGGGTAGCAATAGGATATTAGTGGCCTAAGTCACTATTGTAAAACTTTGATTTTTTCATAGTGGATTCAGGTTTATCTTGAGGATAATTAGGTTAAATTCTCCCCAGGTTTTTTACCTGTTTGATATTCCTAGGTCATCATATCTTTGTATTCTTTATATTCCGCACTTTGCATTGATATGATTATATGATTGTGTTAACCTAGATCTGGAATTTGGACTAAGTAATAACTTGGCTTATTAACTAGGTTAATCCAGTTGTGTTTTAAGAGGTTTAAAAACAAACAAGTGGTATCAGAGCGGGTAGCTCTCTTGTTGTAGATCTTTTGATCTCTGAGCTAATCCTTGACCCCTGTTGTCATGGAATATGAATACTCTCTAGTTATTCCTCCTCATTTTGATGGAAATAATTATGCTTATTGGAAACTAAGGATGAAAGCATTCCTAAAATCTATTGATGAGAGAGTCTGGAACTCCGTTGAGTACGGATGGGAAAAGCCTATTACTCATGTGAATGAGTGGCAAACTTCTCAAAAAGAAGCAGCTGCGTTCAATAACAAAGCTATGAATGTTATATTTAACGATGTTTCTATGAAGGAATTTAAAAGAATCTCTAATGTTGAGGTTGCTCACACTGCTTGGAATATCCTCCAGACTGTGCACGAAGGCACAAAGGCTGTCAAAATTAATAAGTTGCAGTAATTAACATCTAGATTTGAGAGCATTAGGATGTCTGATGATGAATCCTTTGATGAATTTTATGCTAAACTTAATGGCATTGTTAATTCTGCATACAACTTGGGTGAAATCTATGATCAATCTAAAATTGTTAGGAAGATTCTTAGATCTTTAACTAAAGATTTTAGACCCAAAGTGACTGCCATCACTGAGAGCAAGGATGTGGACTCCATCCTTGTTGATGAACTTGTAAGATCTCTTCAGTCCTATGAGTTGAACCTACCTAAAACTAGCAAATCCAAATCAATAACTCTTAAGTCAGTTGATGATGTTGAGGTTGGTGAATTTGATGATAAGCTCTCTGTTATAGAGATTGCTTACCTTGCCAAGAACTTTAGGAATTTCCTTAGAAATAGCAACAGAAGGGCAAGAGGTAAGAACACTGCTGAACCTAGAAATTTTAGGAAAAATGATCCCACTAAGGTTAACAACACTAAAAAACCTAGAGAAAAAGTAGGTCAATCTTCTAATAATTCTATAGGTCCTCAATGTTTTGGATGTCAAGGGTATGGTCACATGAAATCTGAATGTCTTACATACTTAAGGTCTAAGAGTAAGGCTATGACTGTAACTCTTAGTGATAATGAAGTTTTCGATGATGAGTCTAGTTCTGACGAGGATAGAAACTTTATTGTNTGAACTTAAAATTGACTTTGTTTATGCATTAGTACATGCATCATGGCATTTAACTGTTCATGCATCATATAGTTCTTTTTTTTGGTGCTAATTGCAGTCTACCCTTTTTTTTTTATTTGTTTCTCTTTTGGTTTTCTCTTGTGTCTCTGTCCTTTCCTTAGCATCATGCCTAGGAAAACTAGGGCTCGCAGGTCTGTCTCTTCACCTACTCCTTCCCCCCCCCCCCTCCTTTGATCGTGAGAAATTTGTGAGTGAGAAAAACTAGGAGATCTTTGAGAGGCTGAACCTTAAGCGTAAGATATGGTCTGAGCGTTCTGTCATTCTAGATGAGTTGGATCCTACCATTAGGGCAAACTTAGAACGTAGGGACTGGCTACCCTTGGTGGATATTTCTAATCCTCCTCCACCTGCTACCTTGATTCGAGAGTTCTACTCGAACATCTCGATCCGCGTCTATGATTCCAACACTTTAGTAAAGAGTTGGATACGAGGCATAGAGTACACCATTACTCCTACCGTAGTGGCTGATGCTCTAGGGGTACCTTTGGTCCAGCACCCTGTCTACCCTTATGATGAGTCTCCCGTTTTGAGTGATGTCATGTCTTACATCGCTGGGTCATCTATCCAGTGGGGTTCTGATCCTAGGATCACCACTGCTGAGCTTTCTGAGCTTCACTATCTTTTCTTTCGGATAGTGTGTCATTGCTTTTGGCCCATTTCTCATCTGCACACTATTTCTCTCGAGAGGTGTGTCTTTTTGTATGCTTTAGTTACTGATACTCCTATCAGTTTTCCTCATTTGTTTCTTCGTTCTTTGAACGAAGTGTATAGGAGTTCATCTTCCTTTCATGCCCTGGTTCATCCTATTTTTATTCATAGGATTCTTCTTTATCTTGATCTCAGTGGTTTCCCTCCTTTGAGCCTGTGCATGTCATTGGTCCTTTAGGTGCGTCTTTTCTTAGACAGAGGGCTGCTCATCTTCGAGCTGGCTCTAAACACCCTAGGTCTTCACCGTCTGGGTCCGCACCTCCTCCCTCATCTTCTACAGGTCCTTTTGGTGAGGCTGTTCCTGATCCTGATGATGCTGCTGCTGCTGCTGTTCCTCCACCTCCATCAGATGACTTTGATATCCGTCGTACTTTGGAGACTGTCCTAACCGTTCAGGCGACTCATGGTCAGATTTTGGTGGACTTGCTTGATGAGATCCGTGCATTGCGAGCTGATCTGGCACATCTTCGGTCTCCCTCACCACCTCTTTTGATGATGGATTGTGATTGCCCTTTGGCATTCCGTCACAAAAAGGGGAGTAGTATTTGTAGAGGAGTTTTGTAGTTAGGGAGAGTTTTTGTTGTTTTGAGGAGCTTGTGGAGCTGGTAGATTGTATTTAGGCGTTTCACCTTGTATATCATTTTTTTGGGGATATTCATGTTAAGGGAGTAACATTGATTGATATACATGTTTTCTTTGTGATTCTTGTTGTTTTGGATTCACTGTTTATTATTTATATTCTATGAGTTATTCATTTGATATATGTCTTTATTGTGTGTTATGTGAATCATACAAGAATGTTATACCTGTTTATATACTATTTTCTGTCACACATGCGTTTATTGAGTATTTCAGGAATAAACAGGTTGATTCAATTGAGCTGCTGTCTACACTTGCAACTGATGGATAATAGTTAGGATTGAATTTTGGTTTATGAGCATTATTTTGTAAAGGGCTTTTTAAATTGTAAACTTTGAGCATAGTATTTGTGTTTTGTCACAGATTGCCAAGGGGGAGTTTGTTAGGTTCTAAAGATTTAGGATTTTATGTATTTAGAACTCTAATTTGTATTGTTGGCAAACTATGATCAAAACAGGTTGTTTAGTCTTATTTAGGCTTGCTCAAAGTTGGGTCTTTCATGTAAAGTTGGAATCGAGTGGCTGCAGATGCATTGGTGCATTTCGGCCTGGCTCGTTCGATCGAAGGAAAGACTCGATCAATTGAATCTTGGGCAAAATATTTTTCTGTAGAATATTCCAGCTTAGCCCTAGCTCATTAAACGTTTTGGGTTTTCTGTTTTTACCCTAGGTATATAAAGAAAACCCTAGCCACGTTTTTAGAGTTACTCTAGTTGAGTTGTTGCTCATACTTTGCTGTTTTGTGTAAATCTCTTGTGAGATCTAAAGGAGCTTTCCTTTACACAAAGCTTAGGGTTTTCAAGGTAGAGATTACTTCAACATCTTGATGATCAACTCGGTTGCTACCATTGAAGCTTAAAGATTATCAAGCGTGGGTGCTTGTAGCTAATTGGAGAATAAGGAGTCCGTGGATTCGGAGTTTGCACGTGGTCGTGTAAGTAAGTTCTACTGGTGGGTAGCATTAGGAAGTCAAGCGGGAAGCTTGTAAGTCCTTTTGTATGAACTTCGATTCTTTTGCATGGTGGATTCATGTTTACCTTAAGGATAGCTAAGTCAAATCCTCCCCAGGTTTTTACCGTGTGGTTTTCTGGGTCATAATATCATTGTGTCTTTTATATTTTCGCTGTTTATACTTTTGATATGATTATGTGTTTGTGATAACCTAGAATTGCTGAAATTGACTAAGTTAATCACTTGGCTAATTAATTAGGTTAATCTGGTTGTTTTAAGGGGTCTAAAACAGTTCATAGCCTCAGGAGCAAAACCACCCATGGTCGACTACCGTCGTGCAATACAACCAACATGAACATTCACCTGATACAACTCAGTGGAGAGTGTATCGAGGCGAGCATCCATGCGCTGGAGCTGCGCCATGATGTCTTCGAGAGATACATCGCCCATAGAGGAAGAAGGAGCAGATGTAGATGGAGCGGATCTGGATGGAGCTGAATGGGAGGGAGGAGTGGAATCCGTTTGTCTCGACTGAAACTGAGCCTCACTACGTTTTACGGTAGCGGCATCTATGGCACAGATGTGTGTGAAGTGGTTGGACACAGGAAAAGGGATAGAAAAATGGCGTAAGATCCTCGTGATAGCGGAAGGAAAAATGAGCTTATCACGGGACGCCGAATCTAAATGAACATCTATGATAGAAAGGATGAAATGAGAAGGAAAATTAATAGTAAGATGCTCAAGAAGAAATAACAAAAATCAAGCACGAGGCTCTGTAATGGAGTTGTAGTGAGAGAGTGAATAGAGTACAAAAGTCATCACCATGTTTAAGAATCTAGGACCTTTAGCAAAAGGCCTACATGATGTATACTGATGCTCACCCCAATCAGCGGGGCGCTCACAAAAAGCAGGAATGAGCTCATCTTTGGATACAGTCCTCAAACGCTCATAAGAAGATATTCAGGAAACTCTATCCTAGGAACCCTAAGCACATCTGCAACTAGTTGCGGTGTGACTGGGATGCGCATACCTCGAACGCGAGTGAAAAAGAGAGGCACTAAATGATCGATCCAGTGCATGTTGGAGTAAAACTCCTGAATAAGCACGAGAGGACATGTGACCGGGATGTCACAGAGTGACTCCCATCCCCTACTGTGAATGACAGAGGGAAGGTCATGATGGATTTAAAGATGAACGCAGTGAAAAATTAAGTTTAAAACGGATCTACATCATTCGAAGTTGATAATGTGTGTTAAGTAAAATTTCAGAATTAGAGAACAAGTGAGCGTACCTTGAAGCGGTGAATTTCAAAACCCGAAGATTGAAGCACTTAGGAATACTTTTAGTCTTCACTCCAATCCCACTAACGCCCAAGAAGTGTGGACTCTCAATTGGTTACAAAGGGATAATCAAAAGAGTGACTTCCACTCTCATACACACCACCTTTCAATGATGTTTTTCTCACTTATTAAAATTCTATATGTTTTTCCCTTTTTATCTAACCAATTATCTAATTGGGCTGGCCTTTTGGGACTTTCCAATTGGGCTTAAGTGTGTGGCTTGGAGTGGGACCAAAAGGGACCAATAAGACACTAGCTCCAATGGGCATTGGGCTTTTCTGTCAACTCTTGACAAGTCCAAAGTTACCATTAACTATATTTAATACCACTATATAAATATAGTTGCACTCTAGGCCTTACCTATAAATTATATCCCAAGACTTTATTATACATGCAACCCCTTCATAAAATATTCGTAGTAATACAAAGTTATTAATGTAGACTGTCACTTTGTAAATTACTATATCTTAATCCTTGAGTACCCGGTTTCATCCTTTAATGTTATTCATTATATATTTATGAAATCCAATTCCATAAATATATACTTTAGTCTTACTAAAGTGGTTAGGCCTAACTCTCTGAATAACAAACTCATTAAACTTATCTCAAGGGAATATTTTATATCTCCGTTAAGAGACTATGAATTCCATCTAATAAATATATACTTTAGTCTTACTAAAGTGGTTAGGCCTAACTCTCTGAATAACAAACTCATTAAACTTATCTCAAGGGAATATTTTATATCTCCGTTAAGAGACTATGAATTCCATCTTGAGAATACATGTTCCATCAACACTAAATGTGACTGCCCAACATACTGAGGTTTTGACCATTACAATAGATCTCACTCCTGATATATCAAAGCAACCTACACCTTATGATCAGGTCCATTATTCTCTCAGGATTAAGAGTTCATGCAAATACAAGTCGTGAAATTTATTATTCATATGACAGTCATTAGAAAAATAATAAATCTCATAGCGGTCCAGTTCAATATGTCTTAACTTTTAAAACATATTAACACATCAACCAGAAGTCTCCACTTCCATGATCAAGACAAATCATCATGATTGATATGTTATAGTCTTCGCAGATGAAATGCCCAATTTCATCACCGACTACGAACTATAATTATGAGTTTACAAAGAACTTGTGATTTATATCTTCTGTGACTTTTTACATAAATCACATACTATACATCTCATGGACTAAATGATAATGTCCGAATATTAATGTTATCATTACTTCAGATAACAATAAAACAAATTCATTAAGCACAATATTAAGTCATACATAATGTAATACACAATGTCAAACTTAATATCATACATAGCATCATACAATAGGATTTAAGGGCACTAATCCTAATAGGTCAGTGTCGGCGAAGTCCGCCAAAATGACTTGGCATTTCGAATGAACACCTCATCTAGAAAAGTTCTCCGAAAATGCCTTGTGGGCATTACCATCACGGAACCGAAGATTTAGAAGAGCAGAATCAAAAGATGAAGAAGCTCCAGAACGCAGAGGGTTCCCAACCGGAGTGGATTTACGCTTAGGTGCCATAGACACTACTAACGTAAACAAAATGAGAAAGAGATAAAGAAGGAGACAATCAGAAAAGTCCCAAAACAGTTCACATATATGAAATATATTGAATAATGAGTACGTATGCATGGAGAATGCATGAACATGTGACATGCAAATTAAAAAGCATCATGGGAGCCCAATCCAATCCTACCAACACACAAGTAGAAAACACACATCTAAATGCATGAAAATACCATTCTAATGCACATGAAATGCAATGTATGACATTTTGAGCAGCCGCGGATAGGTTGAGAGAGATCGAGAAAATGAAGTTCAGATTGTGACAGTAGCTTAAATAGAAGCTTTAGTAAATCTCGGCAACTGAGGTGTCGAGAGGTGTTGAGACAGCTGTCAAGGTAGGTGTCGAGAAAATGAACGTCAACAGCGACAGGTGTCGAGAAGGTATCGAGGAATAAACACCAATACCAAGAACAGAAGCTCGATCAATCGACAAGGTATCGAGAGGGTATCGAGGAGACAGGAACTTTCTCAATCAATCCATCAGGTGTTGAAGAGGTGTCGAGATTGCGATAAGAAAAAGGCTTGAGAAGCTCGATAGATAACAAGGTATCGAGGAGGTGTCAAGACAGTAGTTAAAAGCAGTTTTTCGAGAAGTGAAAAACACAAACATGAATGCAATCCAACATATACCTCAACCAATGATCCAATCAACATATTAAGCTCTCAAAAACATCTCTCATTAAACAATTTAAGAACATGGATCCTTAGAAACACACACACACACTAAACAAGTCTAACCAATTTTATTTTTCAAAAACAAGTCAAGACAGTTTAGTAAGCATACATTAGCACATGTAAACACTTATGATGGCCAAATTACATTGTACTTGCACATGTATCAAAAGTAGCAAAGAGTATTGCGTGTTGTGTGTGAAAAACATCGCAAGATTGCATATGTGTATACATGTATGACGATCTGAGATATGAGAAAATAACTTTAATTCACACACAATCATAACTGTTTGATGGGGACTATCACCTTTGAGGTACATCCTCTAACTCCCACATCTCTTAGAATACACGCTTGCAACCATATTTAAAGCATTTTTGATCTTTTTGCTTTTTATTTTTCTTTGCATATTTTCTTTTAAGTATATCATGCATGGGCATATAAAAGGAGAGAAAAGAAATACCCAACATGTTAAGCGTTTGACACTGCACTTTTACTATGCCGAAGCATACAGGTGTCTTTGACATTGCACTTTTGCTATGTCGAAGCATACTGGTGTCATATTATGATTGGCGGGTAACACTAGTGAGATGGCTATTTATGCCTTTCTCTTAGGATTTTCTAGTCCGACCGGTCAAAAAGAATGATATGAATGTTAAGTTTTAAGAGATAACTTAATCTTACTCATCACAGACAAGAGCCACAAAGCTCACTTGCTTAGTTGTGCATGGAGATGCTCATCTAAGCTACAAGAGATACAAAGTTTAGAAAACTTTGTTTCAATGGTCATTAAAGGTACACAAATACCAATGTACACATAACATATATTGTTTTTGTATTTTTCAATTTTTCAAAATTTTTTTTTTTATTTCAAAAACAAAAATTGAACAGTTTTAGACCCCATAAAACAACCAGATTAACCTAGTTAATTAGCCAAGTGATTAACTTAGTCAATCTCAGCAATTCTAGGTTATCACAAACACACAATCATATCAAAAGTATAAAGCAGCGGAAATATAAAAGACACAATGATATGATGACCCAGGAAACCACACGGTAAAAACCTGGGGAGGATTTGACCTAGCTATCCTCAAGGTAAACCTGAATCCACTATGCAAAAGAATCGAAGTTCATACAAAAGGACTTACAAGCTCCCTGCTTGACTTCCTAATGCTACCCACCAGTAGAACTTACTGACACGACCACGTGCAAGCTCCGAATCCACAGACTCCTTCTTTCTTGGATTCTCCAATCAGCTACAAGCACCCACGCTGGATAATCTTTAAGTTTCAATGGTAGCAACCGAGTTGATCATCAAGATGTTGAAGTAATCTCTACCTTGAAAACCCTAAGCTTTGTGTAAAGGAAAGCTCCTCTAGATCTCACAAGAGATTTACACAAAACAGCAAAGTATGAGCAACAACTCAATTGGAGCAACTCTAAAAACGTGGCTAGGGTTTTTCTTTATATACCTCGGGTAAAAACAGAAAACCTGAAACATTTAATGAGCTAGGGCTGAGCAGGAATATTCCACAGAAAAACATTCTACCCAAGATTCGATTGATCGAGTCTTTCCTTCAATCGATCGAGCCAGGCCGAAATGCACCAATGCATCTGCAGCCACTCGATTCTAACTTTACATGAAAGACCCAACTTTGAGCAAGCCTAAATAAGACTAAACAACATGTTTTGATCATGGTTTGCCAACAATACAAATTAGAGTTCTAAATACATAAAATCCTAAATCTTCAAAACCTAACAAACTCCTCCTTTAGCAATTCGTGACAAAACACACATACTAGGCTCAAAGTTTACAATTTAAAAAGCCCTTTACAAAATAATGCTCATAAACCAAAATTCAATCCTAACTACTATCCATCAATTACAAGTATAGATAGCAGCTCAATTGAATCGACCTGTTTACTCCTGAAATACTCAACAAACGCATAAACGCATGTGTGATAGAAAATAGTATATAAACAGGAATAACATTCTTGTATGATTCACATAAACACACAATAAAGACATATATTAAATGAATAACTCATAGAATATAAATCAATAAACAGTGAATCCAAAGCATCAAGAATCAAAAAGAAAACATGTATATCAATCAATGTTACTCCCGCTAACATGAATATCCCCAAAAACAATGATATACAAGGTGAAGCGCCTAAATAAAATCTAACAGCTCCACAAGCTCCTCAAAACAACAAAAAGTCTCCCTAACTACAAAACTCCTCTACAAACACTACTCCCCCTTTTTGTGTCGGAATGCCAAAGGGCAATCACAATCCATCATCAAAAGGAGGTGGTGAGGAAGACCGAAGATGTGCCAGATCAGCTCACAACGCACGGATCTCATCAAGCAAGTCCACCAAAATCTAACCATGATCCGCTTGAACAGTCAGGACAGTCTCCAAAGTACGACGGATATCAAAGTCATCCGATGGAGGTGGAGGAACAGCAGCAGCAGCAGCAGCATCAGGATCAGGAACAGCCTCACCAGAAGGACCTGTAGAAGAAGAGGGAGGAGGTGCAAACCCAGAATGTGAAGACCTAGGGTGTTTAGAGCCAGCTCGAAGATGAGCAGCCCTCTGTCTAAGAAAAGACACACCTAAAGGACCAATGACATGCACAGGCTCAGAAGAGGGAAAACCGCTAAGATCAAGATAAAGAAGAATCCTATGAATAAAAATAGGATGAACCAGGGCATGAGAGGAAGATGAACTCCCATACAGCTTGTTCAAAGAACGAAGAAACAGATGAGGAAAACAGATAGGAGCATCAGTAACTAGAGCATACAAAAAGACACACCTCTCGAGAGGAATGGTGTGCAGATGAGAAATGGGCCAAAAGCAATCACACGCTATCCTAAAGAAAAGATAGTGAAGCTCAGAAAGCTCAGCAGTGGTGATCCTAGGATCAAAATCCAACTAGATAGATGACCTAGTGATGTAAAACATGATATCACTCAAAATGGGAGACTCATCATAAAGGGTAGATAGGGTGCTGGACCAAAGGTACCCCAAGAGCATCAGCCACTACGGTAAGAGTAATGGTGTACTCTGCGCCTCGTATTCAACTCTTCACTAAAGTGTTGGAATCATAGACGCGGATCAAGATGTTCGAGTAGAACTCTCGAATCAAGGTAGCAGGTGGAGGAGGATCAGAAATATCCACCAAGGGTAGCTAGCCCCTACGCTCTAAGTTTTCCCTAATGGCAGGATCTAACTCATCTAGAATGACAGAATGCTTAGACCATATCTTACGCTTAAGGTTCAGCTTCTCAGAAATCTCCTGGTTTTTCTCACTCGAAAATTTCTCACGGTCAAAGGACGGGGGGGAAGGAGTAGGTGAAGGGACAGACCTACGAGCCCTAATTTTCCTAGGCATGATGCTAAGGAAAGGACAGAGACGCAAGAGAAAACCAAAAGAGAAACAAATAAAAAAAAAAAGGGCAGACTGCAAATTAGCACCAAAAAAAAAAACTATATGATGCATGATCTAACCAAAAACCCCAAAAATTTGAAAACCACTTGTAAAATTTTGAAGCACATTGATGAATTAAGCATTACAAAATACAATCCATAGATGATAATGCCTAATTACATCCAATTAACAAGCCAATTTTATCAAATTCAACCTAATTGAACAAAATCCCCAATTTAGAACAATTATAAACCCTAGAATTTTCAATTTTCCACAAAACCCAAAATTGATCAAATTAAACTATCAAGAACATATTTATAGCTTGTCCCCATAAAAACCCATTGATCAATTGCACAAAATTGGGCTTAAAACATCAAAAATCCCAAAAAGAAAGAGGTCCGAAATTATGAGATAAAATGCATGAAAAATGCAAATAAACTCAAAAATGAGGGGCAAAAGAGACTTACCGGCTTGAGGAAAGAGAATTCTTGCAAAAATTTTGGAGGAAAACGACAAAAAATCACTGTAGATCCTTGCCTAGTCGGAGAGAGAAAAGAAAGTTTGAAAAAGTCTTTTGAAAAAGTAGTGGAATCAGTCAAAGAGTACTGTTTAAAAAACCTAATTCACGACTTTTGATTGATCGAAAATTACAAACGATCGATTGAATCACTCCGAAAGTTTTAAAAAGGATTTTAAATATTTTCGATCGATTGAAAAACAGAATGGATCGATCGAAACAGGCAGTGAATCACAGTATTTTGAGAAAAATTTCAGTTTTGAAAAAAAAAAAACCAATTTTTGAAAATAACTCCTCAAAGCATTAAAAACAATGAAACACAATGCATGAGTATGAGATGAAATGGAATGCTTTTTCAAAAACCCAAATTTATAATCCCAGATTCTCCAAGGTAAAATTTCAACCGGTTCTTCCTTTAAATTCACAAGCAAAAAAAATGTTTTGCATAATACTCAAGGTATTTTTCAAACTTGGTTGGTCAGACAAAAACACACACAATAACATGTACAGTGTTTAGCAAAGAGTAACTTGTGTAGTGTGTGCAGACTAGCACAAACTTGAGATACATGTAAGATGATATGTGAATAGAAATCAATCACAAAATCTACAAAATTCATCACACAGAATTTAAAAGAGACTATCACCTAAAGAGTTACATCCTATAACTCCCACATTTCCTAGAACAAAAGCTTGCAATCATGTAAGTTTCTTATATTTTTGCCTCATTATTATGTGAGATGGCATCAAGCCTAATAATACACACCAATTTTAATTATGTGAGATAGCATCAAGCCTAATAGTACACACCAATTTTAAGCATTAAGCAATTAAGTCGAGGCATCACCTTATGTTCTTTTTGTGCATGTGCTACACTTTCTCGAGCACAGAATCTTATGATATGCACTAAGGTGTTCATGATTGGCTAGTGAACAATGGTGAGATGGTTATTTATGCCTTTCTCAAAAGGATCAAGTCCGACAGTCAAATAACATGTGACTTCAAGATCAAGACAAAGTGATCAAAAATCATAAACATCTTTCCCACACAACATGCACTATAAAGTTTCAACTAGTCAAGTGCAATAAATAAGCTCATCAAAGCTAAACAAGGTACATAAGACATGTTATGTGTAACTAAATTGACCAACCTTGTTTTCAGAAACCAAGAAACATAGTGCTTAACATATTTTGCTTTTCTCCTTTTTTTTCTTTTTTTTTTTTTTTAAATTTATTAAAAGAGAAAACCAATAAATCCTAGAATGAAATGCATGAATGTAATTCAATGCAAGTCCTAGAAAAAAGAAAAACACAAAAAAACCAAATAACAATGGTCACGAAGGAATGAGCAATGAAGCAAAAGGACCATGTCAGAAAGACTCAATTAGGTCGAGTCTTTTGCATCCAAAACCTTTTAGATGCACAATGAGCATTGGAGTTCTTATTCACATTCACATGATTTCTAACTCCAGGATTGGAATAAAGGTTCAACGCCTTTACCAATTCACCAATGAGTGCCATAAGATCTTGTGCTTGAGGCACAGGCACCTTTGGTTTGTTTACTCTCTTAACAGCTTGAAGCTTGTAACATTTAGGACGAATGTGTCCAGACTTTTCACAATAGTGACAAACCCAAGCAGGTTTACCATGTATCTTGTCCTTAGAATGGGTAGAATCCTTAGGTTTAGAGTCTCCTAGATCAACCCTAATCTTCCTAGGTGGTGAAACTTCTATGGGTTTAACAACCTCACTCACAAGGGGCTTAACAGTTTCACTCACAACCTCACTCGCAGAAGGTTCAGAAGAAGATAGAGGAACAAAGTTTGTGGAATGTGGTGCAGAATCGAAGATGCTTTCAACATATCCTAAACCAAATTTATCAGAAGGATACTTTTGAACATTCAACATGTGATCTAGTTTAGAACTAGCAGATCTAGCAACAGATAAATCATGTTCCAAAGTTTTAACTCTATCAAGCAAGAGCATGTTCTCAGATTTAACATTTTTCAAAACATCATTAGCATCAAACAAGTTAACAAGCAAATTCTTCTTTTCAAGCTCAAGAGATTTAATTTTCTTCAGGCTAAGTTCAACATTCATAGCATCCTTTGCAGCAATTTTGCAAAGTTTATTGTAGGCCTCTTGAAGATCTGCATCCTCAGAGAGTTCCCCATCAGAAGGGTTCTCTTCAACAGATATGCTTTCATTTATTACTGCAGTAGCAATGAAAGCAATGAAGTTTCCATCCTCGTCACATTCAGACTCATCATCAGAAACCTCATTATCACTAAGGGTTACAGCCATACCTTTACCCTTAGATCTCAAGAATGTAGGACATTCAGATTTCACATGACCATACCCTTGACAGCCAAAACACTGAGCACCCAAAGGATTGTTTGAAGATTGACCAACTTTTTCTCTAGGTTTTTCAAAATTATTAACCTTAGTGGGATCATTCTTCCTAAAGTTTCTAGGTTCAACAGTGTTTGTACCTCTTGCCTTTCTATTGTTATTCCTAAGAAAGTTTCTAAAGTTCTTGGCAAGGTACGCAATCTCTGTAGCAAAGAGCTCATCATCAAATCTACCAGCATCAACATCATTAACTGACTTAAAAGCCATTGATTTGGATTTGTTCACTTTGGGTAAGTCAGACCCATAGGATTGAAGAGATCCTACAAGCTCATCAACAAGGATGGTGTCCACATCCTTGCTCTCAGTAATGGCAGTCACTTTGGGTCTAAAGTCTTCAGTTAAAGATCTAAGAATCTTCCTAACAATTTTAGGTTGATCATAGATTTCACCCAAATTAAAAGCAGAATTAATAATATCATTTAATTTAGCATAGAATTCATCAAAAGATTCATCATCAAACATTCTAATGCTTTCAAATCTAGAAGTCAATTGCTGCAATTTATTGATCTTTACTGTCTTCGTACCTTCATGCACAGTTTGGAGGATTTTCCAAGCAGTGTGAGATTCTTTTAAATTCCTCCATAGAAACAGCATTGAAGATGGCATTCATAGCTTTGCTATTGAAGCCTGCTGCTTCTTTTTCAGAAGTTTGCCACTCACTCACAGGAGTAATGGGCTTCTGTCATTTGTATTCAACGGAATTCCAAACCCTCTCATCAATAGATTTCAGGAATGCTTTCATCCTTACTTTCTAATAAGCATAGTTATTCCCATCAAAGTGAGGAGGAACAACAAGAGAGTGTCCATGCTCCATGACAACAGGGGTCAAGGATCAGCTTTGAGATCAAAAAATCTCAAACAAAAGAGCTACCTGCTCTGATACCACTTGAACAGTTTTAGACCCCTTAAAACAACCAGATTAACCTAGTTAATTAGTCAAGTGATTAACTTAGTCAATTTATGCAAATCTAGGTTATCACAATCACGCAATCATATCAAGAATATAAAGCAGCGGAAATAAAAATAACACAATGATATGATCACACAGGAAACCACACTGTAAAAACCTAGGGAGGATTTGACCTAGCTATCTTTAAGGTAAACCTGAATCCACTATGCGAAAGAATCGAAGTTCATGCAAAAGGACTTACAAGCTCCCCGCTTGACTTCCTAATGCTACCCACCAGTAGAACTTACTGACACGACCACGTGCAAGCTCCGAATCCACGGACTCCTTCTTTCTTGGATTCTCCAATCAGCTACAAGCACCCATGCTTGATAATCTTTAAGCTTCAATGGTAGCAACCGAGTTGATCATCAAGATGTTGAAGTAATCTCTACCTTGAAAATCCTAAACTTTGTGTAAAGGAAAACTCCTCTAGATCTCACAAGAGATTTACACAAAACAGCAAAGTATAAGCAACAACTCAACTGGAGCAACACTAAAAACGTGGCTAGGGTTTTTCTTTATATACCTAGGGTAAAAATAGAAAATCCAAAATGTTTAATAAGTTAGGGTTGAGCTGGAATATTCTACAGAAAAACATTCTGCCCGAGATTCGATCGATCGAGTCTTTCCTTCAATCGATCGAGCCAGGCCGAAATGCACCAATGCATCTGCAGCCACTCGATTCCAACTTTACATGAAAGACCCAACTTTGAGCAAGCCTAAATAAGACTAAACAACCTGTTTTGATCATGGTTTGCCAACAATACAAATTAGAGTTCTAAATACATAAAATCCTAAATCTTTAGAACCTAACAGGAATCATCCTCGCAACTCACCATAAGCCTCTTTAAGTCTGAATGCTCAGTTTTGAAGCTAAAATTCTCTTGCACTGCGTACCAGGTCAACGCATGTCACACCGCCAATTTAGTCAGGAATACCATCCCTTTCATTGGCTGCTCCCCAGACGTCCAACTTGATACTTCCCCAGGCCTAGCAATTTAGTGTAGAGATTGGCCCAGTTAGTCATACTGGTAAATCCTACCACCAGCAAGCCATCTACAAGTACCCCTATTATAATCTCCATGTCTTGTAGCATGATGGTCATCTCACCGTGGGGCAAGTGGAATGAGTGTGTCTCTAGCCGCTATCACTCCACCAACGTCGTGATCAATGCATGATTAAGGTCTATATTTGGGACCTGAAGTAGCCCATCTAACCCCGCATATGTGATATAAGTAGCAATTCGTGGATCTAACCCACCTTTAAGCAAACCTTTCTCTCGGTGACGATAAGTTAGTACACCTGGTACTTCCTGCAAACGGAGCAGCTCAGTATTAATAATAGCATTCACTAAGCATGTAATAATTATGCTTCAAACTTAAATGCCAAAAATCTTTCTACTACATATATTGACTACGATTTTGGACAAGTGCATACCTCGCTTGCCGAAGGAGCATCCCAAAGCAAACTTGAACGATGCACAGCCTACCTCATCAAGACAGTATCTATAAAGGGTCCCGCTCGATGTGGGTCCATATCTGGCATAAATTAAAGGTGATTAATGGCCCATTAAGTGACTATTGGCCCATTAGGTTGAATGCAAAGCATAAACATTCTACTTCTCTTTTTAAGGAGCATGACACATTCTAATTCTCTTTTTAAGGAGCATGCCCAGGCCTAACCTTTTAGATCTTTTCTTATATTTTAAAAAAAAAAAAAAAAATCATCCTGGCCCTTTTGCTTTTGTTTTGTTTTTTATTTTTTTTATTTTTTTTTGTTTTTGGGTAGTACTAGAAGTTAAATTAAGAAACTTGAGTTAAAATCCCTCTTTCTCTCCCCATAGTTCAGATTGTAATATATTATTCTACATGGTACATATTTGCGGGGTGTATCATAGAAATTTCAATTATAAAAACATGAAATTTTCTCATATAAACATTTATGTAGAATTCTTAGTAAAGCAGGTTTTGCTGTAAATCCATTCACAATCTTTCGCAACTTGAGGACACTTGGATTCAGCTTGTTAATTCACTATTTCCAATTTTGCTTAGATTGTATTTTTAGGGATAGTTGCAATGTGCATAATGAATTACAAAATTTTACAATCTAATTGATCAATTGGATTATGAGATACCAAAAAAAAAAAAAAAAAGCAGATAAAAAACGACATGCAAGACAAACCCTAGATAGAGTAAGAGATAGGGAGATAATATGTACCGTTGGTGATGACAGCGTTGGTCTAAGGAGGCACTTTGAACTCTTCGGCAGCGAATTTGAGAACAACGGTGAAAGGTGCTGCCTTTGGAACGCTGAGAGAGAGAGAGAGAGAGAGA
The DNA here is from genome assembly GCF_002906115.3 of Quercus suber. Taxonomy (NCBI): domain Eukaryota; kingdom Viridiplantae; phylum Streptophyta; class Magnoliopsida; order Fagales; family Fagaceae; genus Quercus; species Quercus suber. The sequence continues at coordinate 195,933 of NW_027069994.1, forward strand.
GAGAGAGAGTTAATTTGAACGAGCTTCGGATCGAAGGTGAAAGTCACTTTGAAGGAGACTGAGAACGAGATTGAGACAGTGAGAGCGAGATTAAGACAGTGAGAGGGAGACTGAGAGAGTAAGTTTGAGTGAGAGAGAGGGAGATTGAGAGACTTAGGGAGACTGAAAGTGAGATTGAGAAAGTGAGAGGGAGATTAAGAGAGTAAGACTGAGTGAGGGAGATTGAGAGATAGTGAAACTGTGAGTTTAAGGTGGGAATTCAGAAGCTACAAACCCGAGTTCAATGAACTCGAATATGAGTCTGGATTGTGGAAGTGTCATACCCGAGCCATACTCGAGTTTGTGGAACTCGGGTACTGCATATGTAAGATTACACAGTACTTGAGTCTACGAAACTCGAGTTCACAACACATAGTACTCGAGTTTATGAAGCTTAAGTACCAAGTGGCTTTTTTTAATGCCCAAAATCCAGCTTAGCCAGCGCCACGGTGGCATGCTCACTAGGAACTTGAGTTTACTAAACTCGAGTACCATTTAGAACTCAAGTTTGAGAAACTCAAGTGCCATTTAGAACTCGAGTACTAAAAAAGTGGTAGATTGCTAATTAGTTCAAAAACAGTGTTAAATTGCTACAAATTTTGCCAAAACGTGATATTTGACTATTTTCACCAGAATAAGGTAGTAATAATAATAATAACAATAATAGTAACAATAATACTTTTCTTTAATGAAAATTAACAATAATACTTAATATGGATACAAAGCTTAATAATAAATTTGAGATGCATACAAAAGCAAGCCACAGGGGCAAAGGGGCTTGAAGTATTTAGGGGCTTAAGGTGAAAACTGAATTGATATATTTAAATGACTTAATTTTTTTTTAATATTACTTAAACTCTATTCTTTTGATTTAGAGGCAAAATTACTAATTAACATGAGTCACATAGCTTTTTTTGTTTTTTAGAAAGTCTATAGACATAAAAAAAAGTTTAACAAAACTTTTCACACCTATTGATATAACAGATTGATAGTGGTAAGTAAAAAAGTGATGTTAGTGGTGGACTTAGATGAGAACTAATAAAAGTTTGCCAACCTTGTAAAAAATGTTGTGAAATTTTTTGTGTATTGCATTTTTTTTTTTTAGAAGTGCTACATTCACTATATTTTCACAACAAATCCTAAGTATTAAATTGTTACTAGTTCTAATTTGAACCCACCGCTGAAATTCATTTTTTGTCTACTAATAACAGCTAGAAACAACCTACCACTTAGAATTTGTGGTGAAAAAATGTTGTGGACGTAGTATTTCTTTTTCTTTTCTTTTTTGGTTTTTCACTTGACAAAAAATATTATTTTATTTATTGACTAATATTTAGACCAAATTAATACTATTATAAAGAAAGAAATAACCCTATTAGTTAAAATTTAAGAGCCTTTTTCTACTTGGGCATTAGGCAGTCGTCTCATTTGCCTATACTATAGAACTGCCCCTGGAAGTAAGCTTGGCACTATCTTAAGGAGCTGCTAAAAAGCTTTAAAAGTTAAAATCTCGGTGAAAACATCATTTTGGTCCCTTCATTTTGGAGTAACAATCAATTTTTCTTTTAATTTTGGGTTTTGGGATCTGAATTCATGTTTTTTCTTCTAATTTTTGTATTTTTTTTATTTCCTTAAATTGATAAATTATTATTTTTACTCAAATGCTAATGTGTCATTTTATATTATTATTTTAGTTGCCACATAAGTTTTAAGTATGCCAACCGTGCACACTGTTTGCCGCGTAGGCATTTTTTGTTAATGAGTTAATGGTAAAGACCAAATTGACTGTAAGTTGAAAATAACCAGGACCCAATTAATTGCTACCAAAATATTGTGACTAAATTGATTGTAATCCCAAAATCTAGGGACCAAAAAAGTATTTTTGACTTAGAAAATACCACCAGTTTGACCATATGACTTTAATGAACCTTGGACTGTGCACAGTGTATTGCAGCGATGGAACCAAAATTTATTATTGGAACCATAATTTATTGGGCTTGACTTACCTTCAATACTATTGCAAGTAAAAATGTAATGTTAGTGATGAACCCATATTAGAATTAGTAAGAATTTGCCACATCAGCAGTTTGTAAAAATATTGTAAAATAGTTTAGTATCTGTAGCATTACTCTTCTAAAAAACATATCTCATTTATGTTGCAATGAAATACACACAATCAATACATTCGGAAAATGGTAACCACGTCTGCACATGTCAATGCATATAATTTCATAAATCACACTGGAGCCTGGAGGGAGAGAAGGCAATTTTGCATGATGAGATCATTTATCATTTAACCTTAGACTGTAAGTTTCGTGAGTATTTTAATAATAAACATTAACGTTGAAGGGGAGTTAATTTTCAGTAATAAGCTATAAATTCAATAATAACCAAAGCATTGTCATTAACTCATCCAAAGGTTTGTGAACCATCCATTAATTCACTACCTTCTGTTCTAATTTTACTTGTAAAGGCAAGCAAAGTATTGGAATATCTGGGACTGCAAATTGGGGTGGCAGAAGCAAATCAAGCAGAACCCAACCAGTAAATTGACAAGTTTGGCTTTTCCTAGCTTGGATTGAGCCTTGATTGAGACACTACCGGACGTCAGGAAGGGCAAAGCTCAAGTTATAGGTCATATTTTAAAAAGCATAATATTGAATGGGTTATATGTGTACTACCATTATTCTATTCTTTTTTATTATTGTTTGGAGAGGTATGTGAAGTCCTAGCATTATTCTATTCTTTTTTATTGTTATGAGAATTTTTTTAATAATTTAGATTATTTAGTCCGTTAAATATCTTCTTCAAATAGATATTTGAGTAAAAATTTAAACTTAGTGTTAATTTTATCGGAACATAAATTTTTTTAACATTATAATAAGTAAATATCATACAAATATAAGGAAATGTATAAAGTTTTTTTATATTATTGATCAAGTGATGCTATAGATACAACAATTCTAAAGAGGTCTTGATCATCCATGCTTGTGCATGATTTGAATTGTAAAGAGGTCTGACTATAGTAGAATTTTCCCCTAAATACTAAAAGCATATGTTTTGTGTTTTGGATGAAGACCTTGAGATTCAAACCCCCAATCTCTTCTATCTAATTAAGATATTAAAATATACAGCATGTTTTTCTTTTCCTTGATTAATTAAAAACTTAAAAGTTAAAACATACTAGTGAAATAATTAGCTCAAGTCAAATCTTTATAAAGCAATGATAAAAAAAAAAAAAAATGAGGAAAGAAAATTTTAAGAAAGTAATGATAAGGAAGTTTTTGTAGTTTAAAATTGTGCAAAAATGAGTTTGTGATCATCATGAATGTATCAACAAATTTTTTTTTTCTTTTGATTTGATAGTGGAGGGTAGAAGATTTAAACCTCAAATGTTTGCTAAAAAAGTGTGAATTTAAAATATATATATATATATATATATATGATAGAATCTCAACTTATGTCATTTGTTTTGTGATAATTACTCTATTAGAGTACAAATTAGGATAAAAGACCATATTTGATAGTAGAGGCTCGTTGACATTATGGACGAGTTTGGTGTAGATGCCATTCATGATGTTCCATGCATTTTCGTGTCCAATTGAATTGAAGGCACAGCTCATGAGTCAACTTTCCATAAAGCTGTTTAACCTTCCTGTAGTCCATGACAAACTATAAAAATGACTTTGCAAGTGGTATGTCTTCTCCATATTTATTGCTTCCATTCATGATGTTTCATGCATTTTCGTGTCCAATTGAATTGAAGGCGCAGCTCATGAGTCAACTTTCCATAAAGCTGTTTATCCTTCTTGTAGTCCATGACAAACTATGAAAATGACTTTTGCAAGTGGTATGTCTTCTCCATATTTATTGCTTTCTCACATAAACGTCAATGAAGAATACGACTTGTCCTCCCAACTTTCAACACGTTAAATTAAGTAGCATTGTCATACCGTGTAAGAAAAATTGATCAATTTGTCTTTGTCCGTCAACCACATGTCAAGAATGTCAAGAAATAGTTGCTCAAATTAATGCACCAAGTGATTGTCGTTCATTTATTTATTTTTATTTCATATATATGTTATTATTATTAAATAAAATAACTCAAGAAGAATGAGAGCTTGATGGCCCAATCACTATTTTTTTTTTCTGTCCTAAAAGCCAACCTTACAAAATCAGCCCATCAGACTTCTAGAAGTAGCCCATGACAAGATTGTGAGCAATGAAAGTTCACATTTCGATGTAATAAAAGAAAATCAAAACTCAAAAAACCTTTTAAGCATGAGCTTTACATCTTTTATAATGGGCTGTAAGGCCCAATTGATATCTGAGGAGTTCTTATGTGTAGACCACTGACCTGAAAATAGTCATACACTCTTCCTATGGATGAGCCTACTTCTAGTTCTAGTTCTAGCAAATTAAAAAATTCATATGAACAACAGAAGTTGAGTGCAACAGTATTTGTTTCATCCACAGGTATTGGAAATCATTTATATTAATTCTGCAATAAATTTCACTACGATCTCTCTTTTAATGTAACCTCTCCAAAAAAATGTTGAAATGGCCAAAAGCCAAACAAACCTAGCACTTCCTGTCATGGATTTTTACAAGTTACAAGGTCAAGAATATGAGAACATTTCCTACTTTCAAATCCACACCGTCTAAGCAGAAGCACCACCCCACAGCACCAGTAATGTAGAAACATTTCTTACTTTCAATTTCATATTTGACTCTTTCTTTATGCTATTTTGACAATTATGAATGTGATCCCCCAGATTTGATCGGATATTTTCTGTGTGTGTGTTGTATATGTGTGTGATGAGTCTCGCATTTAAGTATATACTGGGTTTGGGTTGATCTGGATTTTATTAACAATTACCATGGTTTTGAAACTCGAACCGTTCAAAGAAGGTTCAACCTCTTTAAGGTCAAACTGAGGTTCAATTATGCAAGAACGAACCATGATGTGTTATTTAATTTTTTTTATTAAATTTAATTCATAAATTGTGCCTATATATAATAATTTTCTATATCTTACCGGCCTAATGGTTGACATGCTAGACATGCATATATTAGCCTAGAGAAGCCAAGTTCAAATCCTCGTGCTTACTAATTTCAACAAATATCATATGGGCTAAACCATAACCAAAAAAAAAAAAAAAATCAAACTTTGGGCTGGTTATGGGTTAACTGGGTTAGACTACTCGGTCCGGTCCAAGTCTGACAACACTAACAACTACAATGAACCTCAATTTTGACTAGTCATTTTAAAGTATAGAGCAAACGTGACTAACATTTTTTCTTGGGTCATTATAACGAATTACCTAATATTTAAAATTGAAGAACACCTCATAACTTGCATACTGACTTTTGCAATTAGAGTCATTCCTATCTTTGTTGCATGCATCCAATTGAAGTTATGAGTCATGAGTCAACAAATAGCTTCCAAGAAGTTATGTTTCCCTACAAATTTGAATACCGACTCTCGCAAATAAAGTTATCACTATCTTGGTTGCATATATGCACTTTCATATCCAATTGAAGCCATAACTCATGAGTCATGACTCAACAAATAGCTTCCAAGAAACTGCATTTTTGTACAAATTTGAATACTGACATTTTCAAATAGAGTCATCTCTATCTTTGTTGCATCCACCTTCATATCCAATTGAAGCCATGAGTCAACGAATAGCTTCCTAGAAGCTACATTTCTGTACAAATTTAAATACCAATTTTTGCAAGTAGAATCATCCCTATCATTATTGCTTTCTTACTAAAACATTAAAGAAAAATATAACTTGTCATCCCAACACATAATAATAATAATAATAATAATAACATCAGTGGAAAGTTCAACAAATTAAATAAAAACTAAAGTTCAGTACGGTCATACCGCGTTAGAAAAGTTGATCCAAATTCTTCTTTCGTTAACTGCTGGAATGTCACCAAACGACTGGCTCAAATTAATGATTGATTGTCTTTTTTTTAATGTATTAAATAAATCAAGAAGAAAGGGAGCTAGATGGGCCCTATCACTATTCTTTTTCTGTCCTAAAAACCATCAGTCTTACAAAATCGCCCCATTGGACTTATAAAAAGAAGACCATGAGAAGATTGTGAGCAATAAAGTTTTACATGTACAAAAAGAAAAAACAATACAAAAAACTTTCAGACTTTCATAATGAGCTTTATATATTCTATAAGGCCAGCCCAGTTTATATCTGAGGAGTTCTGAATCGTGTAGACCGATCTGGAAAAAAGTTATACGCGTGAGAAAATTTAGAGGATAGCAGTCCTTAGAGTCGGTTTGGTTTGAAAGATGAAAAAGTGGAAGGATAAAAATTGTGAGAGAATGAAAAGGTAGAAGGATATAAAAGATTTAGTTTTCTCTCATTTGTGTTTAATTGAAGGGGTGAAAAAGTGAAGGGATAAAAAAACTTTTTTGTTTGGTTGAGATAAAAAATGAAAGGATGAAAAATAAAGTTGATATAAATTTACTATTATGTCCTTACTAAATATATAAATAAAAAGTAAATTTATTATTAAAAAAATTTGTATGAACACTTTATTATTATTTTTTTATAAAATAAGCAAATGCTAAAAGGATATTAAAAAAAAAAAAAGATAAAACAAACAAAAAGAACCAACGTACTGTGCAAAATTTTATCCCAAAAAAAAAACCAACGTGAACGTACTGTGCAAACTAGAAGAAATTTTATCCACGTAAAAAAAAAAAAAAAGGAAAAAAAAAAGTAGGTGAGAGAGGTAGGTGAGTGTAATAAAGGTGAGGATATTTATAAAAAAAAAAGGAAAAAAAAAAGTAGGTGAGAGAGGTAGGTGAGTGTAATAAAGGTGAGGATATTTATGTAATTTACTACCCACATCATCTTTTCTCCTTAATTTTCTTCCCAAATTGGGAGGACAAAATTATGTAGGCCAAAGAGATTATTTTCCACACCATTTTCTTTCTCTTTTAAACCAAATAAGAGTAACTTCTATTTTTCACCCAACTCTCTTCTTTTTCTTTTCCACCTTCCCTGTTTTCACACAAATCAAACTTGCCTGATTGAATCAATGAATCCAAGTAAAAGTAAAAACAAATGGACTTATGAAGTCCTCTCGAAGCAACGGTTGACCCAAGTCTATAAATCTTCACTGACCCAAATAATACTTGGTTGCTTAGGAATAGGGGAGGATTCCATAATAATCCATATACTCCATCTAAGTTGGTTTATTAGATACTGTGAGAAGCCTTTCCAGACCACAGATATGGATATTTCCCTTAGAATAGTTATCCCATCCTTACTGTTGTTTGCGCTTTTCATCGTAGACCTTGCAGAAGGCCAAAACGGGTGTCCTGAATCACGGTGTGGAGAAGATGGCCCAGACATCCGATTTCCTTTCCGACTCAAAGACAGGCAGCCAGACCAGCAGTGTGGTTATCCTGGCTTTGATCTCTACTGCTCTCATAACAATGATACGGTGCTCGAGCTGCCTACTTCAGTTAAAACCTTTGTCAGTTCTATTGATTACGAATTTCAGTTAATCCACTTAACTTTCTCAAATAGTTGCTTTCCAAGAGGACTCAATATATCTTCCTCGCCTTTCCAATTTAACGAAAATAAATATGTTCGTTATAAACATTTTCTTCATGACCTTACCGTTTTCAATTGTACGCGAGAAACTACAGTTACGGACAGTTGCCAAGAAGTTTATGTTTTTCCTTCAGATTCTTACATCGCCGACTTGCCCATATTATCATGTAGAAAGATATATAGCTTTTCATCAGATCCACATGATTCATTCGCTTACGGTTCCCCTTTTGTTGAATTGACATGGTCCCGACCGAAATGCGGATACTGTGAAGAGAAAGGCAAGAAATGTAGATTCGAGAATAATAGCACTGATTTGAAAACAGAGTGCTTTGACCCCGACAAAGACAAAGGTATTGTATTATTTCTACCCAATTTCCACTTCTATAATCACACAAGTTCTGTTTCATGCCAATATATATTGATTTTATCAAGCTTAGTTTATAAGTGGTCTGCAACGGTAATTTCCTGTAACCAGTCATGAAGTTGTTATTATTTTTTTTTTTTTCAACTAAAAGAACATTATTTTAGAACTAGGCTTGTAAGTCGTGTCTGTATTATTTCAGAAGTCGGCTAGTGTCAGAAGAAAAATGATTAGATACTGTTAGAGTAGACCGTAGAGCGACCTAATTCTTGCTTCTTTCATATATATAAATTGTGTATCTTATTATAAATTTAATTAGTAATACTAACTATTACATAATAAAGGCCGTATCAATTCTACTTTCATGGTACTAAAAAATTAGTCATGTTTCAAAAATCCTTGAATAGGCAGGTAGCTCATCAGTTAAAACTAAACCTCACGGTATCAATACAAAATTTACCTTAAAATATTAGCATAAGTGTGGTAATTAGTACTTTCTCATCTCACATAATAACTTATCCTACTAATTAAAATCATGGTGAAATCCATTATTTATATAAGAGAAAAGACTATCACATTGATGTAAAGATTAATTGCCTAATTATCATTCTGCTAATGGTGATAAGACTACGGCACACTCTTAGTGCAATGGTCACTTCACAAGTATAAGTACTTGTGAGGTGTGGGGGGTAAGGGCTGGGATTTAAATCTCCAGGAAAGAGCTTCACACACATATACACTTAGATTATGTTATAATAGAATTTCTATCTTGTATAAAAAAACAGTGACAACGACAAAGTTTGGCCACAACTTCCTTTTAAAAAATTAACATTGCTATATATTTTGAAAATCTAACTGTTAGATTGTATGTTTTTTTACGTTTTTAACACACATATCAAATTTTGTGTTAATCAAATGTTATTTACTATATGATCCATAAGTTTATTTTTTATGCATAATTTTAGACTATAAAAACTTGCAATTTAAACAATTAATTGATGACATCGCAATTAATCTTTGATCTTCTAGAAATTTTGCAAGTAATATAAGAATGAAATGCAATCTAATGGTAGATTTGTCAAAAGTTATATTCAATAAAAAGATATTGAGTGAAATATAGCCTTAAGCTACAACAAAGTTTATAGTCAAACTTTTTCATAGTGATAAAATTTTACACACAATTATATTTTGTTTTATGATAAGTGTAATTAAAAGCTGATCATGTTAAAATATTTTACAGGTAGATCAAGAAAAATAGTGATCACTGGTGAGTTTTCCATTGGCCATTCGAAAATTCAGTGTAAATTACTTTTTATTTTCTTGACTCATTAATATTTGACATGCAGTTTCCATCTTGGGGTCATTTCCTTTGGCATTAGTAGTCTATGTACTCTATTATGTCTATCGTTATGACAAAACTGAAAAAGAAAATCAGGTTAGGATTGAAAAGTTTTTGGAGGATTACAAAGCTCTCAAGCCCACAAGGTACTCATATAACGATGTTAAAAGAATTACAAATCAATTTACTGAGAAGTTAGGACAAGGAGCCTATGGAACAGTGTACAAAGGAAAGTTTTCAAATGAAATCCATGTTGCTGTGAAGGTCTTGAGCAGTTCCAAGGGAAATGGAGAAGAATTCATAAATGAAGTGGGAACAATGGGTAGAATCCACCATGTTAATGTGGTTCGTTTGGTTGGCTTCTGTGCTGATGGATTTAAAAGAGCTCTAGTTTATGAGTTCTTACCAAATAATTCACTAGAGAAGTTTATTTCCTCAGTAGATTCTAATCGTTTCCTTGGTTGGGAAAAGCTACAAGACATTGCTCTCGGCATAGCAAAAGGAATTGAATATCTTCACCAAGGATGTGATCAACGAATCCTCCATTTTGATATCAAACCTCATAATATTTTGCTAGACGAAAATTTCAATCCAAAAATTTCTGATTTTGGTCTAGCCAAGTTATGTGCAAAAGATCAAAGTGCAGTGTCCATGACCACGGCTAGGGGGACCATGGGTTACATTGCACCCGAAGTGTTCTCTAGGAACTTTGGGAGTGTGTCTTACAAATCAGATGTTTACAGTTTTGGAATATTGTTGCTTGAAATGGTTGGAGGTAGGAAAAATGTTGATGTAACCGTGGAGAACACTAGCCAAATATATTTCCCAGAATGGATCTACAATTTGTTAGAGCAAAAAGATGACCTACAAGTCTATGTTGAGGATAATGGAGATGCTAAAATTGCGAAGAAACTCGCAATTGTGGGACTCTGGTGCATCCAATGGCACCCAGTGGATCGTCCTTCAATGAAAGTTGTGGTCCCAATGCTGGAGGGAGAAGGAGATAAGTTAACCATGCCTCCTAATCCCTTTGCGTCTACAAGCCCTACAAGAATCAATGTAAGTATGCTTTCAAGGCGTCTAAACCAAGAGTTAGAAGTCATCCTTGAATCAGAGTAAGGATATAAAGTAGGACTCCTAGATAATCATAAGAGTTGCAATCATGTTGTACTCAAAGATTGAAATTATTAATCTTATGGTCAATGTAGAGACTTCAAGTTTTTTTATATGAAGTATAAGGAAGATGATGCTTATAAAAAAAGTATTTCTTAATTTCTTGTTGAGGCAGGAAAGAATACAAGGTTTAATTTTTTATGTTTATTAAATCTTTATATTTTATATATATTTTTTAATTTTCAAAATTTTTTAGAATAAGGCTATATTTCCTTATTTTAGAGAATTTTTAAGAGTATTTTAGTTAAAATTGAGCCCTTACATGGAATGGTATAAATTAAGATTTGTTTTAGAATTTTTTTTTTGGCAAAATTTCTTATTTTTAGCCTAATTTTGAGCAATGAAGTTTCGTAGTTGCACTAGGACTTCCTTGGTGATTTCCAATATAAATGAGCGGTCATAGCCTTTAGGCATTCATACTATTTAGTAATAAAAGATTTCAAATAGTGTTTATTGGTTTTTTCCGATGGATGCTGGAGGACTCTTTTCTCATTCCATTAAATTTGCTTGTAATCAAATTAAATTCTTAATATATACTATTTGATGTAAAATGAGTTAAATTTTGTAAAGAAGAAGAGCTTGAGGAATTGCTGTCGGAAGAAGCCTGCTCAAGCCGCGTGCCAAACACCATATTTCACCTTCTCAAAGTGCCAAGTTAATGTGCAACATCCACTACAAAAAAAGTTGGCTTTTTTTTTAAGGGTCAAAAAGCTTGAAAAACATAAGAAAAATTCACAAATATATATATATATATATATTATTTTAAAAGTTTGTATGACCCTTGTTGACCTTCGAAGCATACACCACCAAAAACAAAATTTTGACATCTTTCGTGAACCTTAGAACAAGCGTTTTATCTTTACTGAGGATCACCAACCCTTGAAAAAGGTAAAAATAACCGAGGGTCAAAAGATGTAAAATCAAAACCCTTGATAAAAAAAAAATAATTAAAAAAAACCACAACCATGCACCTATACTTTAACCTTAAAGAACTACATATTACAAAATCTATATTATATCAAAACACAATATTATATAACCGGGCCCAATCTCTTTCAATGTGTACTACAACCACACATACATCAAAAGGCCACATATTACAGACTTCACAATAGATCAAAATGAAATAACAAAGGGAAAAAATAAGTAACTTTACCACTATGATATCTCATAGTTTTGAAAAGCCACATCAAAAAGTTATTTATTTCAGTAACTTTGCAATTAGTGACCTTTTTTTTAATATATTTATTTCAAGCGTGTTTTAAATTATTTCAAGGCAATTAATAACCTTTGAGATAAAATTGAGTAATATAACCACGCTACTTTGTAGTTTGCTAATTGTATCGACAGATTTCAGTGAACCCGTGATAAAGTAGATCGAAATAAGTAAAGTTTATTTTTTATTTTTTGGAAATCATTTGCAACATTAGCATCCTGCCAAGTCAAAAACTTCTTGCTATGTTAGCATTGAATTGGGTTACCCAACCCGATCCAACCCACAACCTACACTGCAAATTGGATCAATTTGATCTAGAGCACAAAATGAACCAATCTGGATTGTTCATCAATGACCAGGACTTGATTTTGATCATTTACCTTGACTTCAAGGGTTAATTTTTTTCAATTCAACTAATTTTTACACAATATTTTGTGTTGATTCTATTTTTATAGTCTATTAATTCATATTTTGTGTCCAAATGCTTCATAATAAGATTTCTCACGCTATCCATGTTACCTTAGATGGCAGCAACTATTCAAGTGCTAATGCCAAATTGCAATATTTGGATTTCAAAGAAGATAAGAAGTATAGGAAAGAAGGTTTATGTTCTAGTTGACCAAGAATAGTAAATGTTCAAAAACAAGACGTAAAATCTGACATCTCATTTGCACTAATAACCATAGGCAAAGCCAGGGGGGCCATAGCCCCCCCTGAGTTTTGAAAAATTCCTAGAATTATAGTACTAAAAAAAATAGCAAGAATCGCACCCCCCCCCCCCCCAAAGATATTTGACAAAAAATACATAGCAATTCAGTCTTAAAACCTAGCCCATTCTTTGGCACATAAAAAATTTTGCTAAAAAAAAAAGAACCAAATCACTTGTTAGTCAGATTCCTATTCCTAATTAAATTAAGACTCCAAATTCTAATTGCATCGTGTTAGTGTTGGACATGCAAATAATACTTTGCATTGAACTTATTAGCTTGCATGTCCAGATGTTCATTCATTATGTGAATGATCATTGTGGTCACAATTTATAGTGATTGTTCTTGTTTGGTCAAGCCATGCCTTATTGTTATATTCTTTATTGCTTGATCACATTGTGCATGCTTCATAAGCATTTCAAGATTTCTGCTTACAATGATTGTCTTGTGTTATTGTTTTCAGGAAAACTGGTCCGTATGGTTCAAGAGCTTCACAGAATCTAGAGTTAGGTGTGAGTGAGTTTTGGCAACTGTTCCCAATTCACATTTTAAGTCTAAAGTCTGTTTTAGGGTTTTGTCACGGAATAGCCAAAGGGGGAGATTGTAAGGTTGAATTTATTCAATCATGTGTTGGCTTTATTCCGTGCCAAATTTGAATGTAATTCAACAATTAGATACCCTATATTTAAGTGGGAATTATGTAAGCGTTGTGTGTGAGAGAGTGTGAAGAAATTCAAATGTGTAAGCATTCAAGAGGTTTCTTGCGACTGGATCTCATGAGTGACTTGCGATTGGCAACTCGCCAAAATGTCACACGTGTGAAGCATGTAGGAAGCTGAAGGATCATGACAGCTGGAGCACTATAGGACAAAAAGTATAGTCTGGCCTGGCAGTTATCTCGTGACTCAAACTCGCTACTCATCCCACTCGCGAGACTGAGTCACCAGAATGCCCTGTTTTGCAGAAAAAAATGATTTTTCACATTCCTCACGTACCCTACTATAAATACCCTTATACCCATGAAATGTAGAGAGTTTCCAGAGAGAATTTTGAGACAAAAACCTTAAAGAAAACCAAGATTGACTTATCCACAATCTTAGACTTTTCATCCTTTCCATTGACATACCCTTGAAAGGTTCATTAGCCAACTCCTTATCTCACCATACCCAAATTAGTAAGGAGGTATTTCGGTGCTTGGGAAGCAGTTCAGAGATGACCAATTCACTTGGTTGATGCAGTGGGCTTATTGCGGGACCCGGAAAGCTAAAGAAGACATGGTTAGGCTTAACCTTGTTGGAGTAAGAAGCTTGGAGGGATTAGGTGTATTGGGTAGGTCAGGCTTGGAGGGTCTACTGTTATTCGTGTATCCCAACTTTATTCTTTAGTGGATCATTTCACTGCTTGGAGGGTGGCGGAGAGGTTTTTTGCCGAATTATTCGGTTTTCTCTTCGATAACACGTGCCGATGTTATCTTTGTATTTGCGTCTCTCTAACCCTTACTCTTGCCTTTTAATTGCTGCTGCATTGTGATTAATTATGGCGTAGAGTTGTTTATTTGTTTGGGTTTTTGCTTGTACTTATTATTCTGCACATTTATTGTTTGAGTATAAGCTTGTGTCGGTTATATTTGAAATTGGGGGTCTAAACATTCATTAGTGTTCTACACACTAAGTGTAATTTCAGTTTGAATGCAATATAACCTAAATTGTTAATATATCTTTCTTACTATTAGTGTTATAAATACACACAATTATCTTTTATTTTCATATAGGTGCAATTAGAAGCTAATTATGTTATTTTTACAGGTAAATCAACAAAGATCATGATTCTTGGTGAGTTGCCTGTTGACCATTTGAAATTTAACAATAATTGTTTTTTGTTTGTTTTGTTTTTGTTTTCTTGACTCACAAATGTTTAACATTCAGTTTCCATCTTGGGGTCATTTCTTTTGGCACTAGTGGTTTATGCAATCTACTGTGTCTATCGCTATGACAAATCATAAAAAGAGAATCAAGCAAGAATTGAAAAGTTTTTAGATGATTACAAAGCTCTCAAGCCCACAAGGTACGCATACAACGATGTTAAAAGGATTACAAATCAATTTACTGAGAAGTTAGGTCAGGGAGCCTATGGAACAATGTTCAAAGGAAAGCTTTCAAATGAAATCCATGTTGCCGTGAAGATCCTGAACAGTTCCAAGGGCAATGGGGAAGAATTCGTAAATGAAGTAGGAACAATGGGTAGAATCCACCATGTTAATGTGGTTCATTTGGTTGGCTTCTCTGCTAATTGATTTAGAAGGGCATTAGTTTATGAGTTCTTACCAAATGATTCACTAGAGAAGTTTATTTCGTCAGTAGATTCTAACCATTTCCTTGGTTGGGAAAAACTACGAGACATTGCTCTTGGCATAGCAAAAGGAATTGAATATCTTCACCAAGGATGTGATCAACGAATTCTCCATTTTGATATCAAACCTCATAATATTTTGCTAGACCAAAATTTCAATCCAAAAATTTCTGATTTTGGTCTAGCCAAGTTGTGTGCAAAGGATCAGAGTGTGGTGTCCATGACCACAACTAGGGGGACCATAGGTTACATTGCTCCCCAAGTGTTCTCTAGGAACTTTGGGAACGTGTCTTACAAATTAGATGTTTACAGTTTTGGAATATTGTTGCTTGAGATGGTTGGAGGCAAGAAAAATGTTGGTGTAACAGTGGAGAACACTAGCCAAATATATTTTCAGAATGGATGAACAATTTGTTAGAGAAAAAGGAAGACTTACGAGTCTATGTTGAGGATAATGTAGATGCTAAAATTGCAATGAAACTAGCAATTGTGGGACTATGGTGCATCCAATGGCACCCAATGGATTGTCCTTCAATGAAAGTTGTGGTTCAAATGTTGGAGGGTGATGGAGATAACTTAACAATGTCTCCAAATCCCTTTGCCTCTACAAGCCCTACAAGAATCAATGCAAGTACGCCTGCAAGGCGTCTAAATCTAGATTTAGAAGTCATCTTTAAATTAGAGTAAGTATTCTTAAAATAGAGGACCTCAATGATGATATGGGCTGCAATCATGGTGTACCTAAGGATTATAATTATTAATCTTGTACTCACTTTAGGGACTTCAAGTTTTCTTATATCAAGTACGACTGTATGAGCAAGGCGATGCTTATAAAAAAGTACCTCTTTATTAATTTATTTTTATAATGTGCAGAATTTTGTAGAATAAAGCTTTATCTCATTATTTTAGAGAGTTTTTAAGAGTATTTTAGTCTAAATTGACCCTTTATATGGTATGATATGATTAAGACTTGTTTTAGAATAATTTTTTTGGGAAAAATTTCCTATTTTAGCCTAAATTGAAATTCTATTATAAATGAAAAATGCTAAACTCATAAATTATTTTACATACCGCTGATGTGATATAAATTAGTGGTTGTAGCCTTAGGGTATTCAGACTATTTAGTGTATAAATATTTCAAAGAGCGTTCATCTTATTTTTCCGGTGGATGCCAGAAAACATTTCCTTGTGGCTTTAACAAGCCCCTTAAGGATTTAAGAGTTCTTTCTTTGGTTTTAAATATTACCAAATTCCATATTACAAATCATGGTTGTTATTGTAACGAAATAAATTTAGTTAGATTACATAGTACTGTTTAAGTCCTTTAACGAATCTTCTAAGAAAATTGAAGACATAAAGGTTTGCTGTAGCTAAAAGAAGATTCACTCATCATGCAATCATTAATCAAGAAACATAATAAACTTAAGACACTCGCGAGATGTTCCCATTCACTCGAGTGAGATTTGTAGATTTTGAATTCCTAGTGCAACTTAAAGACATAATAGTACACATGTTACATTACTTTTCGATAGTAGAAAGGTTGTCCTGCCCAGAGCTATATATCTATTCACATCTTGAAGCTTTTCATCTTGAGACAAAAACTGGAAAATTCTTCTTGTACCTAGTAAAAGTTGTAATTCAGAAGTTATAATTGATTGGGTGCTTTGAAACCATAGAGATTGTTATTACACTAAGTTCACTGTTGTAAGTCCTTAAGTTCCTTGGAGTACTGGAGTTTCAGGATGCATATAGGGTTCATTAGTGGAGGAGATTCGTACAGAAAGATTAAAAAGGTTTTGGAGCCACTGCGGTGGGAAGGCAAATGTGGCATTCATAGAAGTTACCCTAAAGAGTCTAGTTGTGTAAAGGTTTTTTGAGTTATAACTGCTTTTTCTATAGTGACTTTTATTATAAGGGGCTGGATCCTTATAATGTTTTTTCTATTGATGGAGTTTTTATTTATTTATTTATTTTTGTAATTTGTTTTCCACTTCACTTTATCGCCAAAATCTTAAATCCGTGTGGGGTTTTATTGTTCATGCTGCTTTTTCTATAGTGACTTTTACAAGAGGCTGGATCCTTGTAATGTTTTTACGATTGAGGACGTTTTTATTTATTTATTTTTATAACATGTTTTCCCCTTCACTTCATCACCAAAATCAGTGTGAGTTTTTATTGTTGCTTTTAAGATGATATTTCCGGAGGTTGAAATACCCTTTTGTGCAATTTGTTTGGAGTAAATTATAAATTAATGCAATTAATCTTCTACCAAAATAATTTGGGGTCTAAATTGACATTTTCAATTGGTATCAGAGAATAGGTATACTTCTTTAGGAACTTTTTCATGAGTGTTATCCTTAACCCATACTATCATGGATAAAGTACAATCTCTCATTGTTTCCCTCGTTTTTAGGGAACAATTATGTATATTAAAACTTGAAAGGCACTCTTAAAATTATTGGATGAGAGAGTTTGGTATACGTAGGGAAAGGTTGGACAAAACCAAAAACTAAAAGGGATGAGTGGTGCATACCAATTCATGTTGCCTACTGTGATCCTTTCTAAAATTATAACCAATCAGCCTTTTGTGTGAGCTTATCATAATGATTGAATATTTAATTAAGAATAAGATGGGGGTTTTATTTATTATTGTTATTATTATTTTTTTCTGGTTTCATTATCTCAAATGTCAAGGTCACACCTATGGTTATCGAGGACCATATCTCCTTCAATCAACTAGCAACTAGTAAGTGAAACTTCTTGCCATCTTCGTAGTTGGCGTGGGACTAGGGCCAGTTTACACAGATCATATATTCTACTCTTGACTTACACATTGGCACTGATTTAATTTTCTAGTCAACAAATAATTTTACTCTTCCATTTTGGAGGGTGGTCCTTTCTAAATTCTAATCAATCAATCTCTTGTATGTGTGCCTATCATAATTATTTTTCTCACCATCTTCATAGCTAGCATGGGACTAGGGCCAGTTTACACAAATCATATGTTCTACTCTTGACATACGCGTTGGTACTGATTTAATTTTCTAGTCAACAAATAATTTTACTCTTCCACTCTAGATGGTGGTCCTTTCTAAATTCTAATCAATCAATCTCTTGTACGTGTGCCTGCCTATCATAATTATTATAAGATAGTTTTTTATTGTTTACATTATCTCAAACTTCAGAGGTCATTGCGGTCACAAAGGACCATATCTCCTTCAATTAATTAACAACTAGCAAGTGAAACATCTCACCATCTTCAAAGTTGTTATTATTATTATTTTTATTTTTATTCTGGTTTCATTATCTCAAACGTCAAGGTCACACCTGTGGTTATCGAGGACCATATCTTGTTCAATCAACTAGCAACTAGGAAGTGAATCTTCTCACCATCTTTGTAGTTGGCGTGGGACTAGTGCTAGTTTACACGGATCATATGTTCTACTCTTGACTTACGCATTGGTACAGATTTAATTTTCTAGTCATCAAATAATTTTACTCTTCCATTTTGGAGGGTGGTCCTTTCTAAATTTTAATCAATTAGTCTCTTGTACACGTGCCTATCATAATTATTATAAGATATATATATATTTATATTTATATTTATATTTGTTTTTCTGGTTTACATTATCTCAAACTTTAGGGGTCATTGCGGTCATTGAGGACCATATCTCCTTCAATCAATTAGCAACTAGCAAGTGAAACATCTCACCATCTTCACAGTTAGCATAGAACTACGGCTAGTTTACACAGATCATAGGTTCTAACTCTAAGTTATGCCTTTGTTTGCAATTTTGTTTCACTTATTAGAATAAAAGAAATGCGAACTTGTAAATCTAGTTTTAAAAAATTTACTAGTCTTGGTAAAGTAGAACATAAATCTTCTGTCCCATACACCTTATATATCTTCTTTATACTCTGAATATTGCAATTGGACACCCGTCGGTACTATCAAATTGGTTGTTAATTTTTATACCCAGCTAAATTATAAGTGCTCTGTATATGCCCTAGTTATCTAGGGCAAAATTTCAGCAACTGAAAAAAGGATACTTAGGAGCCATGAAAAGAATGAAATAATTATCCTATATGTTCTGCTTCAACTGCATTGGCTAATTAAGTTTTTTTTATTATTTATTTTTAAAATAGGTAATAATTGTCAAAATATTTTGTATAGATTGTTTACGTGAGAAGGGGTTTGAATTTGTGTTTTAAGACTGGTTTCATCTTGAAAGTTTACAAAGTCTTCTGAAAATATAAAGTAATTTTGAAAATTTACGGACATATGTTTTCTAGAAAGCTTTTTATCTTAGAAAATTTATGTACATTTTAGAGTATGTTAGCGTGTGTGGTGTACTTGAACATGAGTGTATGATTTTACAAAAAGAAAAATTATTTGGATAACAAACTGCTTTGACCATGACAATTATCAATTTAAAGAAATAGTTTTTAACATTTGTCAAAGTTACATTCTTTTTCAAATAATTATCAATTTCCTTAACAATACGTGGTACCTTAAAATCTCACTAGGTCCCATGATGTGCATAGTATCACTAGACTTCACAAAGTCCATGATAATTTAAGGTGTGAATCGTATGACAAAGGAATAAGGAACGTATTGGCCCCCTTGTAATGTTCAATCAATTTCATACCAGCTCTTTTTTCCTTTTTCTTTTTCTCTTCTTTTTTTCCTCCTCACGGAAGAATGGTTTTATTTATTTATTGGTTTTTTCACTTCACTTCTCATCACCAAAATTTGTGTGAGGTTTTACTGTTTATATTGCTTGTTGTTGCTTTTAAGATGATATTATTAGCGGTTGAAATAACTGTTTCTACTATTTGTTTGGAATAAATTATAAATTTACTCAATTAATCTACTATTAAATTGATTTATTTTATTAGTATTAGAGCATAGGTGTATTTGTTTAAGAACATTTTCCTGAGTTTCATCATTGACTTCTGTTGTAGTGGATAAAGCATGGTCCTTCAATGTTCCCTCGTTTTGAGGGAATAATTATGTATTTTGGAAGGATTGGATGAGAACATGCCTTAAATAATTTGATGAGAGAGTTTGGCTATATGCAGGAAAACCGGACCAAATCAAAATCTAAAATGAGTGAGCGGTACAAATAAGATCAATTGAATGATGCAACTGGAATAGAAAATGTAAAATCCTATTTTCATTGAAGTTATACATGCAACCACTAATAAGTTCTCTGAAATTGATCTTATGAAGCTGTATTAGTGCATACGAGAGTACATGACTTCTTGAAAGCATACCTACATTCATGATTTCATGTTGCCGACCGTGGTCTTGAATATTTAATTTATAATTCCAAGAGTAATTCCTACTACTACTACTATTATTATTATTATTACTAGTTGCTAACCCGTGCGATGCACAGGAAAGCTATTGAGTATGATTTTTTAAAGAATATTATATTAAATTTTTATTTTTATTTTGTGTGTATGTGTGATAGTCCAAGAGATTATCATTATATGAAATTATCATATATGGTCAATATTGTGCTATCTTCAACTTTCAATGGAATTCTATACTGGAATTTGTAATAGTTATATGTTATTGTGGCATTGCCATATGGAATTTATGAATAAACCCTGACAATTTTTCACATATTTGTCGTAACTTACAACACCTTAGCCACAAATTTTTTAACCTCAGGTGAAAGTGAATTTTTGGGATCATAAAATTTGTTCTTGTATAACCATGTTGGAGTAAAAATTTCACAAACGCAAAGAGATCTACATGGAAACTTTTTTTGTGGTCATCAAGTGGATGACATACATGTTTGGCATGTGTCCTAGCAGCCACCGCCACAAAGGAAAAGATGAAAGCTTGAAAGCCCATTTTCAGTACCTACAGAGTATGAAGTAAAACATATCATATCAAGAACAAATGCCTACACCATGAGAAACCAAAAAATAAACATAAACTGTACTGTGCTTAATTAAATTTTACAAAATTTAAAGATTGCAAGCTGTAAACAAAATATCGTACACACTCTAGTCTCTAGATTTAGCACAAAAAAAAAAAAAAAAAAAAAAAACACACACACACACACACTTTAGTCTCTGGTGAGTGACACAAAATATTAGAAATCTTTTTATTAAAAAAAAAAAAATTGAAATTGTCAAAACATTAATGCAAGTTGGTCAACACTAAACACCTATCAAAACATTACACAGTTTTAGTCTTTCTTTTGTTTTGAAACACACTCTAGTCTCTAGTGAGTGACACATAAAATAATAGAAATATTTTATAAAAAAAAATTAATAAAAGAAAATTTAGTTTGCGCTCCCCAAATGCACGTTTTGCATTTCTGAAATTTTTTTTTTCATGCCGTGATTGTTGACTCTAGGGGCGTGAACAGTGTACACGTAGTAACTTTTTCAACAATTTTTTAGCAACTTTTCAGTTACGGGACTCACAAATTTCACTTTTTAGCAACTTTTTCATTAAAAATGAGTCACACGGTACTATTTACACATTTAAAAATTATTTTACTATAGTGTTTTTCAGTTTTTAGTTTTCAGATATATCCAAACGGACTCTTAAATTATTAAAACATTAACGCAAGTTGTACAACACTATACACACTTATCAAAACATTACACAGTTTTAGTTTTTCTTTTTTCTTTTTCTTTTTTTAATTTTTTCATTCACATATCCAGAACCAGAGGCAGCTATATTGCAATACAAACTTATAATCTCAAACATGATTTGAGAAAGCGAGAGGGAGATACTAGTATCACTGCATACTGATGAGCCAACACCAATGATCGAGGGGAGACTATTAGCCTACAATGGAACAGTGAGTTTTGGAGTTGTCAAGGACTCGAGTCTTTGGAGAATGGAGGCAGCGTAAGGTTTTTTTTTTTTTTTTTTAATCATATTAGGGTTTTTTTTTTTTTTTTTTGTTTAGTAAACTGCAGTGTGTGTGTGTGTCCATATATATATATATATATATATATATAAATTTTTTGGGATATCAAAAGGGAGAAGGGGTGAACTATAGTTTAGTTTAGGGAGAATTCGGCTGGATATGTGCCTAATGAAATTTTTTAGTCGGGTTTAGGATTTTAAAACTTGCCTGTGTTTAGTTAACAAATTAAATAAATTAAAATGACGTGTAAAATTGTGGAAGCAATAAAGCTTATGTGTCAATATATATTATGAAGTAAACGGAAAGTCAAAGGCTTTGGTTTTATAGTATATATAGATTATACATAAATACTGGGGATGAGAGTTGAGGTTTGAAACACAAATGTTTCTCAAAAAAAAAAAAAAAAAAAAGTGGGGTTGGAAGCACATATATTGAACATCACAAAAGATGCCATTAATTATGTCGAATTGTGAGCTATGTCATTCTACCTCAAAATCAATTGGTGATGAAGAAGACACACTCAAATCTTTTATGACTTTCGACATCACACCAAGTGGCCCTGTTTTTAGAGTGGTTGTAGGGAATCAAATTGTGGTCCTCTCAACAATCCCTCCCTCATAATGACACTTCCGTGACTCGAACCCATGACCTTAGCTCTAATACCATTTGTTGGACTGTGAGTTATGCCATTTCACCTCAAAACCAATTAGTGGTGAGGAAGACACACTCAAATCTTTTATATCTTTCGACATCACACCACGTGGGCCTATTTTTAGAGTGGTTGTAGAAAGTCAAATTGTGATCCCCTAAAAAATTATTATTGGATTGTCACTTCAACCCGCAATTAAACTAATATAATTATACCACCAATTTAAAAAAACAAAATTGAAAATACCATGTGTGAAATTAAATAGAGTAATAACTTGCTAGTTATAAGGCAATACTGATTTTTCTAGTCAACAAATAATTTTTCTCCCCCATTTGGAGGGTGGCCCAGCTTTCTAATCAATCGGTCTTGTGTGCATGCTTGAGCTTATTGTAATTATTGCATTATCGAATGCATATAGGGTAGGGACTTTTTGTTCTGGTTTACATTATCTCACACGCCAAGGTCACCATGGTCAAGGACCATATCTTCTTCAATCAACTAGCAACTAGCAAGTGAAACTTCTCATCATCTATGCAGTTGACGTAAGACTACTCTGACTCTGAGTTATCCGTTTGTATAAAAGGGTGTGAGTTTTTGTTTTAGAACTTGTTTCATCTAGAAAGTTTACTAAGTCTTTTGTAATTACAAAGCAACACAAAAACTAACAAATGAAATAATTAAGAAAACTTATGAATAAATGTTTTCTAAAATGTGTGTGCATGTTTATTTTATTTTTATTTTTAGAATCGTGTGTGGTGAACTTGATGAACACTTGTGATTTTCCCCCTTTTAATATGATAATAGAACTCTTTTGAATAGGAAAATCATCAATTCAGAGAATGTGTTTTTAACAAGCTCCAAAGTTGCATTATTTTCAAGATAATTATCAATTCCTACTCAATATGTGGTACCTTAAAATGTCACTAGATCCCACGATGTGGTCCGCATGTTATCAATTCCTATGCAGTATGTGGTACCCTAAAATATCTTTAGATCCCATGATGTGGTTAGTATTGATTAGAACTTTAGGGAGTCCATCATGGTAATTTAAGATGTGACGAAGAAACAGGGAACATGTTGACTAGCTCGTCATGTTCAATCAATTTCATACCAGCTTTCTTCTCAAAAAAAAAAAAAAATTCATACCAACTTTTTGAAGAGCTATTTGAGTATAAAAGACTATGATATTTCGAATTTGATGATAAGATGCTCATAGACACTATGTAAAAGTTTGGTTTGGGTGTTATGCATATATTCCATGCACCTTCGTATTAAATTGAAGCCATGACTCAAGACTCATGAGTTATGAGCCAACAACTGGCTTCCATGAATTTGTGGTTCCATATACAAACTTGAAAATGACTTTCACAAGTAGAGTCATCCCTATTATCAACAAAAAAAAGAAAAAAAAAGAAAAAAAAAAGAAAAAAGAAAGTAGACTTATCCCTTTTTTTGATTCTTTGCTGCTTTTTCACTAGAACGTCAATGAAAAATACAACTTGTTGTCCCAACTCCCAACATCCAACACGTTTCTTTGTTCATCAACCAAGACAAATTATTAGGTTTATTGGAGTATAGTTGAAATAGTCTTCAACCAATGAAATACTATCAACTATAAATGTGTGTGATTCAACTTCCTAATTAGCATAAACATATATATATATATATATATATATATATATATATGTTATGAAGAGAACGATATAAGTTTGAAACTATTGTATGTATATTAAAATATAGAATTAAAAGATAATTTTATTAACTATAAATATTTTTGGACATGACTTAGGTCCATTGCAACATTAATACACTAGACCCAACATGATTCAGAGATGTCTGAATTGTGTCGAGTCCATTGCACTAATGGATTGGACTTAACCTTAACCTATTTTTTAAATAATAAATACCATGGGTTCATAAAAAGGACACCAATAAGCGGTATTTGAATTTGTCCTTTATATGAGAATATATATTCCCTACTAAGTTAACAAAAACTCATAAATGTATCAACCATTTTTTCTTTTCTTTTGATTTGATAGTGGAGGATCGGGGATTTAAACCTCAGATATTTGAACAAAAAGTATGATTTTTAAAAACAAATTATAAATATGATAGAATCTCAACTTTTGTTATTTGCTTCATGATAATTACTTTATTAGAGTACAAACCAGGATAAAAGATAGTGATATTTGATAGTAGAGGCTCATTAACGTTATGGATAAGTTAAGTGTGGGGGCTGTTCATGATGTCTTCATGTCCAATTGAATTGAAGGCACAACTCATGAGTCAACTTTTCATAAAGTTGTGGTTCCCTCCTGTAGTCCATGACTATCTTTGAAAATGACTTATGCAAGTGGCATGTTTCTTCCCTATATTTATTGCATTCTCACATAAACGTCAATGATAAATACGACTTGTCCATGACAAACTTTAAAAATGACTTTTGCAAGTGGTATGCATCTTCCCTGTATTTATTGCTTTCTCACATAAACGTCAATGAAAAAGACGACTTGTCCTCCCAACATCTAACACGTTAAATTAAATAGCTTTATTATACCGTGTAAGAAAAATTGATCACTTTGTCTTTTTCCGTCAACCACAGCTCAAGAATGTCAGGAAATAGTTGATCAAATTAATCCACCAAGTGATTGTCGTTTATTTATTTATTGTTTCTTATATATGTTATTATTATTATTAAATAAAATAATTCAGAAGAAAGGGAGCTTGATGGCCTAATCACTATTTTTTTTTGTCTGTCCTAAAAGCCAATCAACCATACAGAATCAGCCCATTGGACTTATAGAAGTAGCCCATGACAAGATTGTGAGCGACGAAAGTTTACATTCCGATATAATAAAAGAAAATCAAAACTCAAAAAAACTATTAAGCATGAGCTTTACATCTTCTATAATGGGCTGTAAGGCCCAGATATCGGAGGAGTTCTTTTGTATAGACCACAGACTTGGAAAATAGTTATACACGGAGAAAATGGACAAATGCCCATTTCAAAAAAAAAAAAAAAAAAATCCAACGTTTTGTTCTATTTTCCAAATTAATTAGGGAAATATTCTTCTTTTGAAACTCGATTTTCTCAAAATCGAGTTTAAAAATAAAATAAAAATTCTAGAGCCCTATAGTGATGTTTTAAGCAGCTTATAGTGACGTTTTAAAGACCTATAGTGACATTTTGTAACTTGATCTCCATGAAGTCGAATTACATGCAATTTTTTTTTCCTTTTTTTTTTCCTTTTTTTTCTATAACTCGATTTCATGTATATCGAGTTACAAAACGCCATTATAGGTCCTTAAAACGTCACTATAGGCTCTTAAAAACGCCACTATAGGGCCTAAATCGATTTTGAGAAAATCGATTTTCAAAAGAGGGGCATTTCCCTAATTAGTTTGAGAAATATGACAAAATGCTGGCTTATTTTTTTAGAAAGGACAGGCCAATTTTTTCCAGTTATACACTCTTCCTATGAATGAGGTTATTTCTAGTTCTAGTTCTAGCAAATTAAAAAACTTAGATGAACAACAGAAGTTGAGTGCAACAATATTTGTTTCATCCACAGGTATTGAAACTCATTTGTATTAATTCTGTAATAAATTTCACTACAATCTCTCTTTTAATGTAACCTCTCAACAATATATATATATATATATATATTTCCGGAAATGATGGTCCAATTTACCCTTTTTCTAATATATGTCAAAGAAAGAAATTGTCCTACGTAAAGAGAGCTATCATAAATCAAAGGAACAAATAATTATTTGTTACATAGTGATATGAAGCATCATTTCACTATCAATTTATGAAGCATCATAAATCAACCGCATATCACCTGGTTTGCATTTAAAACTGAGTTGAATGATTTGATTCACCTAAATGAATTGATGAACAAGTTGGATTTAAGTTGTCTCCTACATTCCCTATCAATCCAACTTGTCTCCTTTATTCCCTATCAATTTCTTTGATGAAGTTAGGAAAGTTTTGGTAGGCATTTTTAAGCGTTTAATTTCTCCCTCAAGCATCTCCTACAACTTTTTTCATTGAAGGACAATCACTAGGCTCTATTCGTGTACACCATAATGCAACAATGATCATGTTCATATCAATTTTCTTCTCCTCTTCAGTGGCATCTTCCATTTCTATGTCATTTCTTTCACTAAATTGGTCATAGACCTAAGTTGGAAAGTAAATTTGGCTTGAATGGTCTGCAAATGCATTTGCGTTCTTTCTTTTGTTTGTCAAAAGATAATTTGGTAACTTTCATATTAAATGTTTGAAAAAAAAAAAAAAAACAAAAGATGATTTCTAATAGAACTTATTATTTGCAACCAAAAAAAAAAAAATTGAGACAAAAAGTAATTTTTTTTTAGCCAATAAGCAAAAGCCAAATGCAAGTGTTTGACAAAAACAAGGGAGTGAGAAGGGAAATAAAAGGGAGGAGAGGAGAGAGGAAGGGAAAGAGAAATGATAATATTTTTCCTTTTACTTGTTTGGTTTGCACAAAAATGGAAAAAAGAAAAGAAAAGAAATATATATATATATATATATAATACTTTATTGATTAATTCGACCATAATAACTTTTTCTTCCCTCTCTCTCTTTCCCCCCAATTTAAAAGGAAATAATATAGTGGGCCATGAAGGAAAATGAGTCTCTTCATTTTCTATTTCTTCCCCCCAATACATTAAATATAGTGCTTATATATAATTTTTTTTTCAATCATTTTGATCCTCAAGTTTTGAAACTATTTTCATTTTAGTACTTGTCATCTCCCTTGACACACAAATAGCTAATAAAAATAATTAATTGCAATTAAAAAACCACATCAATATCTAAATATTAAAAAAAAAATCCACATCAAAAAAGAAAAATGATATAATTATTTTCTAAAGAAAAGAAAAAAGAAATAAAATGAATGAAAAAACACTCAAGTTTCGTTTTATATATTGTCTTTTATTTCTTGCGAAAGTTAGCATTTCCTGTGATCAAACCATTCCAATTCTTGGAACAAAATTCATTGACATTGTTGTCATAGGTAACTAGAAGACGATTTGAGGTTTGGATTTTGTAGTTTTCACTGACAGTTATAATAAATATAATAAAACAATGTTACAACATCAACATAGCTTATCAAAGACATCAACATAGCTTTGCTCAAGAACACAAGCAAAACATGAGGGAGAACGTAATATGTAATTTCATTGAATTGATTAGTTATGTTACAACTTACAAGTTACCAAGTAACTATCTCCTCTACTTCATTTAAAAAAAAAAAAATCTCCTCTGCAGACCAGATGCACCAATCAACTAATGACACCAGTGTGCAGTGTTAACCAAATATCCATACGGTGACATTTTTAAACAAAGCCAAAACGGTGTCACTTGAATTAGTTGAACGACACAGTTTTGGTCTGTGACTTAAAATGTGAACTTATAATCCTTACACGTGAAGAGCTGGGTCTTTCACTCAAGCACACGTGCCTAAGTCTGTTTCCAGTTAGTTACACAGTTTCAGTCTCAACGCATAGTGTGGAGGATAATGTGGACTTAATTTTTCTTTTATTAATCAGACCCATTGGTGCCCACTTGTATACTATATGAAGCTTTCTTTACTCTCAGTTATTCACTAAGCAAGATAATGAGAATCACAGATTTTTAGCTCAATCTTTTTCTATATGTTTCCTCTCCTTTCCATTATATAGAAACTCATCAAACTCTTTCAACCAGGCCAATAAACATTTATTAAGAAATGAGAAAGACTACAAGTCGTATAATTCTAAGTAAAGAGCTATAATAAATCAAGGGAACAATTATTTGTTACACAGAAATATGAAGCATCTTTGTAAATCGCAAATTGCAATCATTTAGTGGAGACGTTTGCTTTCCCAATTAAAATCAATAGTTTGAAACATCAACTAGTTTGCATTTAAATTTCAGCCGATTGACTTGATTCACTTGATTGGAATGATGAACTAGTTGAATTTAAGTTGTCTCTTACATTTCCTGTCGGTCTTCCTAGTGATGATGATAGGAAAGGCTTAGAAGGCATTTGTAAGCATTCAACTTCTCCTTAAGCATTTCTACAACTTTGTTCATTGAAGGACGATCACTAGGCTTCATTTTTATGCACCATAATGCGACTATGATCATCTTCTTAGTAGTTTTCTTCTCCTCCTCCGTGGCATCTTCCATTTCTATGTCATTTCCTTTGCTAAATTGGCCATAGACCCAAGTTGGGAAGTAAATTTGGCTTGAATGGTCTGCAGATTGATTAAAGTTCTTTCTTCTGCTTGCAATTTCCAACAATAACATGCCAAAACAATAAACATCAGCTTTATAGGAGACCCCTCCAATATTTTTATAGAACAACTTTGGAACTATATATCCTAGTGTTCCCCTTACAGCAATCAAAGACACTATTCTATCATCTATTGGATAAAATTTTGCAAGTCCAAAATCAGAAACTTTTTGGGGTGAAGTTCTCATAAGAATGTTATGAGGCTTGATATCAAAATGCAAAATTTGCATGTCACATCCTCGATGCAAATATTCAATTCCACGAGCCACTCCAAGAGCAATATTGTATGTTTTCTCAATACTTAAGGATATTTCATTCTCTAGAAAAAATGTATTTGTCAAGAGAACCATTAGGCATGAATTCATATATAGTGAGCGTTTGGATTCAGCATTTTTTGCTGAATCCTGCGGCACGTTTCTTCCCCCCCCTTTTTTTTTTTTTTTGCTTTCAAGTGGGTCAGAGACAGAAGTTACTGTGCAGTTACTGTTTATGAGAAAAAATACTGTTCACGAACTGTTTTGATACTGTTCACGCACTGTTTATGGGACCCACAACCACTTTATTCAGGAAAAAAATATTAAAAATGAGTCCCGCAATACTATTCATACATTTAAAAATTATTTTGCTACAGTGTTTTCAGCAACAATCAGTTTTCAGCAACTTTCAGCAATAATAAGTTGTATCCAAACGGACCCATAAGGGCATGCTTTAGTCCCTCAGCACAGTAGCCAATAAGTTGCACCACATTCCCATGGTGAATCTTTCCAATTGTTGCAACTTCATTAATAAAGTCTTGCCCGTTAGCTTTGGAACCTCCCAACATCTTTATAGGTTATAGCTACAAGAAGACCACTTTGAAGCTTTCTTTTATGTACAGAGCCGTATCGTCCTTCACCCAATTTGTCCTCAAAACCTTTAGACATCTTTCTAATTTCTGAGTATGAGTACCTAATTGGCATGAGGTTAATTTGGCTTTGCAGAAATTCTTCAACATTATCATACATTGGTAAATGCCTCTTACGCCACTTACATATCAAAACGGCCACCACACAAGGAGTCCGCAAGACAATTTTTGCTGCAAGGTGTAAGAATACTGTGCAGGAACATCACATAAACAACTATTAGAAAACAAATTTGTTGTAGCATTACTGTCAATTTTTTTTTTTTTTTNCTGGTTCATAATACAACCATCCTATATTTTGGACCATGTAATACCACCATTATGCATTATATCTTTCATAGCTATGGCTCCATTCTGCATTTTTGACAAATAAAAGAACAACATCAGCGTTGAGAACTACAAAATTAAATTTGGTCATTATACAGAAACTACAATAAATATTCCCTAACATGTCAATTACACACTAGAATTGATGGCGTACGCACCACGAAGCTATCTTCTTAAGAAATTCGATAATTTTTACTTTTCATTTCCTCAAGCATAAAAGTTTGAGCAGGGGCAGCGCTAGTCTATATTCAGGGGTTCAAATGAACCCCCTGACTTCAAAAAAAAAAAATTTATATATATATATATAATATTTTTTCTTTGTTAATTTAATACTTTAATTTATTTTTAAAAATATTTTTGCACACTCTAAATTAAATTTTGCACATCTTTATTACAAGTATTTCAAACTTTAAGAATAAAAAGTAAGTCTTTGTGAATTGTGTCACTCTTTTTTATAAATTTATATTATGTGTGTGAGTGTGTGTGTTTAATATTTATTGTGTGCATTACTTTTTATTATAGTTTTATTTGTGTGAATTATGATGTGTATAGATATTTGTGTGGACAATATAAATTTATATAATTTAATAATTAGGAAATAGAAATTGTTTGTTACATATGTGTGTATTGTTATCATGTTATAATAACTTTTTGTTATAAAGTTAGTAAAATTTAAGAAAAAAATTGTAAAGTTAGTGTTTGTCCAAGCATTTAATTGGTTAAGTAAACACATAGTGTATAATTTTATGTATGAATGAGTGTGGTTATGTGCGTCAATAATTAATACAAAACTAATGAGTTTAGTTTTTTCATTTAGTTTAAAAAAATAACAAATAGATAATAACAATTGCATAAAAATAAAAATGTTAGATAAACTTAACAAAATAAAATAGTCATAATGAACTATCATATAATAATTAAAAATTTGAGAGTTTGTAGAAGAAAATTGTAAAACTTCATGTATTAATATTTTTTTGTCGATAACTCGATATATTCAAGTTCTTTTTTTATTAAAATTTTTTAATGACCCCCCTAAATAAAATTCCTGGAGCCGCCACTGAGTTTGAGATCAACCAATTGCCCAAGTACATGGTTATTCCTCTACTTGTGTCATCATCACATCAGGCACAATTACTCATACAATTCTATTTTGTTGTCCACTTTATCTGACCCTTCAAACAAGTTTTTAAGATAGAAACCTCTCCTAGGAGTTGATATAGGATACGTTTAAGCAATCCTGCTTTGACAAAAAAAAAAAAAAGAATAACATCAGCTTTTCGAGAACTTAAAATCAAATCTAGCCATTATACCGACACTTGAATAAAAATATCCTAGGATGTCTATTATGGATTGTGTATGCACCAAGAAGTTTGGTCTTATAGAAGTTTAATAGAAACAATATATACACGAAATGGTTAATGAATGGTGACAGTGGAAAAATGCAAGAATCATGCAAAGGGAAACTAATGGTCAACATGTAAATGGAAAGTGTTATGGCCTTTCTCGCTTTATTTACCCACCAGTACTGATGCATTAAACACGGTTCGAATCATTGAGGTAGCAATAATGGCTGTCTCTTGCGCAATAACTTTCACAATTTCTTTCGAGCCATGAAAGCTCAAAACCATATCCCAATTCATTGTGGACGTCTTTACAGGAAATATTTGAATCATCACTTCTTGGCCACGATGTCCGAAACATCTTCTCTACTTTGCACGACTCCTCCACTTGGGATGCGTTGGTTATACCAACTTTAAGATATCTATACCTGCTCTTGGAATCAGATATAGAAGAAGAGTTGTCATTATAATTGCAAGTAGAAGTGTCCAAATACAATGGAGAATTCACTGGCTTTTCACAGCTCATCAAAACTGTTAGAGATATATTAGACATATTAGCCTAATATAATAGGCCCAAGCCCACTCCTGCTTATAGTAATAGTCTAGAGTTTAGTTGCCTATATATACTCATGTTAGGGTTCATTGTAACAAAGGTTATTGTACTACACTCTTATACAATAAAGATGTAACCCTTAAGGGATTTCTCCGTGGATGTAGGCCGTTAAGGCTGAACCACGTAACCCTCGTGTTCTCGGTGTTTCTATTATATGCTTCTCATTTCGCATCCACTCTAGCATATATAACATGGTATAACACATTGCGTTGCTAATAATTTATATTTAACATGATATCAGAGCCAAATTTCGTTCTTGTCTTCAAACAAAACAAACACCTTAGCAAGCAAAGAAGAATATCACGTGCACACCACCATCAAAAGTCACACATGCTTCTCTGCTGGATCTGGACTCCACGGCATCTTGCAGCTACCGTGGCTCAATACTGTGTCCAAGATCCACAAACTCAAGCAAACCTGTGACATCAATCTCAAATTTGTGCAAAACTACATAGCCATGCTCCTCGACCTTCCGTGTGGAAAACCCAGAACTCTAGTCACCTTAAGACACCGCACACGCTACCACGCACAGACAATGGATATAGCTCCTCCTTTCATGTGCCGCCACGATTTCCCCATGTGTAGCTCATCCATCGGTCACATGCGCCGCCCTATCGGCCATGTCGACCACCGATATGCCTATAAAAGAAATTTGGCTTTCAATCGCTCAAGAACGCGCCTCCACGCGCCGCCTGGGTAACTGGCTTCTCCTCCACGCGCAAGCGGACCTCCCACGCGCCAATCACGCATTGAAATATGTGATGACGTCATCCATGACTTCAGCAAAAGGCCTCGTCAGCACCACGTCATCAGCCACGCAGCTCGCCACGTCAACAGTGTTGCCTCGTCAGCACCACATCACCTAGCTGACGTTGACTCGGACCAACCCGACCCGAACCACTCGGATCTGACCCGTGAGCACTGACCGTTGACTTTCATTGACTTTGACTTTTGCATTGACTTTTGATTAAAAGTTAAAATTTTTGAAATGGCCTGTATTGCTTAGTTTTTCGTGTAGATTCCAATTTTGGACTCTGTTTTTTTATTTGAAACTCTGAAATTGGTCAATTGGCACATTCTTTATCGTGGTTTCTTCAAAGGCATTCTTTAAGGCATCTTCAAGATATCTTCTCATGCTTATCTAACTTCAAGTCTTCATCAAGCTTTCACCTTGAGTTTGAGGAAAGGTGTTAGAGATATATTAGACATATTAGCCTAATGTAATAGGCCAAGCCCACTCATGCTTGTACTAATAGTCTAGGGTTTAGTTGCATATATATACTCATATTAGGGTTCATTATAACACAAGTTATTGTACTACACTTTTATATAATAAAGATGTAATCCTTAAGGGATTCCTCTATGGATGTAGACCGTCAAAGCTGAACCATGTAACCCTCGTGTTCTCAATGTTCTTATTCTATGCTTCTCATTCCGCATTTACTCTAGCATATATAACATTATAACACATTGCGTTGCTAATAATATATTTAACAAAAACCAAACTCCGAGAAAGTTCGAGATCCCGGTAATTTACGTTTGTCCCCTTTCGTAGATAAGTGTAATATGGACTGTAAAAATTGAGATAATATCGAGACGAAGAATAAGTCGGGGTGGAGAAGGAGAAGTAATTGTCCTTGTGTAAACCTGAGTCCACAATCCGGATTGTGTAGTTGTAACTGATTTCCTGTACGTAGTATTTTCCTCTAGATATGTATAGCACTGTACGATTGTTCTCACACGAAAGTTCATATCTGAAGTCCCCGCAGTTTTCTGGGTCGGTCTTCAATCGAAAAGGAAAGCTTATGTTGTGGATACTTCCACAAGAAGAAGCGGAATAGGTATGATTAACCTTAGCAGTAGGAGCACAGCAAGTTGGATGGACTAATACAAGAACAATAAGGACAGTGAGTCCTACAGTGGTGAACGTCAATCCTCTTGCCATTGAGGTAGGTAGAGGTAGAGAGAGAGTAATATTTCCACTAGTACATACTAGAAAACTTCCACATACAGCTGTAGACAAACACAAAAAAAAATTCTTTCTGTGGTCTTCACTCTTCAAAGCATCTTCAACATTAATAAAGCAAAAAGTAGAGTTTCCAGCTGAAGAAAGATGAAGCGCAAGTTCGTGGTAGTGGAACAGTATCAACATTAACATATAGAGCAATGCACCAACAATATTTGGCGTCAGCACACATACGTCATCTTGATATATTATTTAACAGTTATTAAGTTTTTTTTTAAATTATTATTTTTTTTAGAAGATTTTTTTAATTATTATAAATTTCGGGAGAATTTTTATTCAACCCTTTAATTTATTTATCCGCTTTAGAGGGCAAGCCACAGGCATGTTTAGAGTGCAAAGTTTCTATCTTCTGCACGAATTTATCCTCTTGGTGAACGTGAAAGACATGTTTAGGCACTTTATGTTTTGCAACGTCCGTCTCACATCGCTTGAAGAAGCGCCCCTGCCTTATAAGCATGAGCTCAAGGCATAAGGGTACCACTACATGTGAGTAGTGGTACCCTCCCACCACTGCTCACAGTTAGCAACCACAAGCTCCTCCTCTCCCACCACCGCCACAACCGCCGTGGACCCCACTGTTCTCCCCACACCACCACTACCACCTACCACCTCCTCATCCATTTTAGCAAAACAACCTTCCATCACTCTCACCCAATACTCCGATAACCTTTCGAACTCTTCACTATTACTCTCACCCTCCTCCACCAAAATCCCGTGCAACCTTTCACTACAAGCCCTCGCCACGTGGCACCCTCCATGCCCATCGTACACTCCGAAAAAATACCACCGCCACCTTTTTTGTTCATAATTCCTAGTTCAGCTCTCACCGCATCTTCCATCTCTCTCCTCCTCCCTATAACAGAAACCGAACCGTACGACAATACCACCTCTTCTTTCTCCGAAGAAGACACAGACAATGACACCTTCACCGAATCACCAACATCCTCCGATGATGATGATGATGTTTTCTTCGTTCCACATGTGTACTTCAGCCGTCGGACTTTGATTCTTCTCCTCGTCACCGTGATCTGACTCATCTCCCTGGAATCCGACGTCGTTCTCTGGAGATTCATTCCCACTGGCCCATCAACGTGAGGCTTCGAAGCCCCTATCAACCTCTTTTTTTTTTTTTTTTTTTTTCATAGCGTAAAGTGGAATTCAAAGGTAGTAACTAGCTAATCTGTGTGCTATATAAAAAAGCAGGAAATCTAAGCCGTTGAATTTTCACAACCCCGTTGCATTTGAAACAGATGGGTTTTGAAATCTTTTTGATGGACCACAGGCTTGGATTTTTCAAAGAGAGACGTGGGTGACTGGGATTGGGTTGGTGGACACGTGTAACATAGAATTTGAGGTTAGTGCTTCGGTCCCGCAAAAGACTATCGTGTACTGGGTCCCACGTAAAAAAAAAAAAAAAAAAAGGTCGTGTTGTGTCTCTAGACAAGTCATTACGTGGCGTCTCGTGTGTCGAGTGCCGATTCGGCATTTTGATGAGTCATTGGAGTCTTCGTTCTCTGACAGTGAAAGTGGGGTTTTTTTTTTTTTCAACTTTTTGGAAAATCAAATCAAGTCGCATTCAGAAGTGGTGGAGAGTACACGTGTCGTGTTAACCGGGGGTCGCGTGCCGGAGCTGCACCTCATACCTTGGGTCAACCGTTGGGACGTGACTCACTCATGAAAGTTGATTGGGTGCCCCGTGCCAGTATGGGTTCTTTTTTTTTGTGTGGGTTTCAGTCTGCACCTTTTAAAAAAATAAACTTATTTAAATGATTTATTTTTTTATTTTGAGAAAAGATTAGAAATTAAACTAGACTTTAATAAACACAAAACAATTTTACAATAAATTTCTTTATTGCCAAGTTGGTTAGTTATTATTAATTTTCATATGTACCTATTATTTTTAATTTTTTTTTCACTATTAATAACTTGTCACCTAATAAAATTGTGACTTTATCGTTCTTCTAAATTTATTAAACTTAAAAAGAATGCTTCAAGTCGTAGGATTAAGTTGGACTTGCTCAATTCGGAGGAATTTAGCTAAAACACATATAATACAAGTAATGGGTTGAAACTTGATCTTATGGGTTGAAACTTGATCTTTGTGGGTCAAGTGATAGGGTTTTCGTTTAAAGATATAGTCTAACATACTTGTTTGAAGCTCAATATTGCTTCGCCTCTTCCCCGCCCTTCACCATTTGAGCTTTTGAGGTAATTTGTTAGATTGGGTAAAAATCTTATTAGATCTTGCTAGATCTCCATCAAATTTAATGAGATATTCACCAAATCATGCAAGATCTACTCTAGATACAATGGAGATCTCATAATATTTGCCATGACACTACCATGGATGAGAAGATTGATGATTTCTATAGATCCAACACTGGGATTCCCACAACTTGCTAGTTAACAACTTGTACACCAAAAATTGGCCTTTGTTGTGGGGTTTTGAAACCATCTTTAGTCAAGTCAAGTGATCGATTGGTGGGGAATTGAATTGAACTCAACTTGTGGACACACTAGGATAGATAATCTTACATAACAACCTACAACCAATATTTTTAAAACATAATGCAAAAAAGCAACAAAAAAGAAGAGGAAGAAGTTTGAACTCTAAAGTTTTAAAATTAGAGCAAAGTTCAACCATATATTGAGCCTTTATAATGTCATAAATAATATAATATAAATAATTAAAGGATATATAAGTATCACATTAAAAAAAATGAATGAAAAATTTTAAAAATAAGTATTACAATTCATACATTCAAAGAATAAAGGAAGATACTATGATCCAAGTTAACGTCATAATTGAACGGGGTGCAAAGTGTAACATGAGTTATAGTTTGAGATGCTAATTATGCATTTTGAAAGTTTAGAGTGAAAAGTGTAATATAGAAATGGTTTAAGTTGGTAAAGTATAATTACCCTGAAAATATATGATCAAACTTAGTTCTGGTTCCTGATTTTGATCGATTTATTTTACCAAAATTTAAATCGTCTTGTTTTAGCTTGGACATGACATGCTGATGCACTCAATCTACTTAGAGTTGTAAAACCATGGTTGCAGATTTGCAATAGTTATAGGTAATTCTACTCCTAAAAGTTCACTAATATGTAAAAGTAATGTTGACTTATATACAATATCATCTCTTCATATACACCTAAAAGAGAATGGTTGTCAAAAGTTTTATTGCTCAATTAGTACATAACTTTTGATGTTTTTAGCACAAACATCCTGTGTTCAAATTTTTCTCCCTTGTTACCACTACCGAAAAAACTATAAGAGAATTGATAACATAATTATTTATGATAAACAAAAATAAGTTTCTAAAAGGAAAAGAGTTAGAAAATTGTGTCCTATTATTATCAAATTCATAATGGACATTCGTATTATTTTTTACAGTATTTTTATTAGGGTTGATCAAGTTCTTAAAAGCCCTCTTCTCAAAATAGAAAAAGAAAAAAGTTCTTAAAACTTAAAAGCCCAACCCACATAACCAATCCAGCCTAACCCGAAGGGTTGTAAACAGTTTTGATTGGGTGAGAGACTGGGAGTTGACAATGAGTTCGACAATATTAGAAAAAATCGGATGCGTTGAGGTTTTGGGTTGATTAAATGGGCTTTGGCAAAAGGGGTGAGCTAGAGTTCGGCTTGTGTGGGTTTTTATAAATTATGGAGTTATGGACATTAGTATGACACGGGACAAGACAACATGGTGGGAATACAAAAATTAATTAATTAAATAATTTTTATTTTTAAGTATATTTTATTTATTTATCAAAATATTTTATGTTTATTTATAAGTTTTCAATATGAATATATATATATATATATAAAAATTAAAGGAATTATTTTTCAATAATTTTTTTTTCAACCCAACTTAATGGGGACGCACGAGCAGAAGTGTCCCTGGCCACAGAGACTTCAGAATTTGAGGAAGAATTTTAAAGAACAGGCAATATGTGCAAAGGGAGAAAATGCATATAGTTATTGTAAATTAAGTGATGTTACAAATTCATAGTTGTACAAAGAGCTGAGAATATGAACTATACAGATAAAATTACACAAATCTGAAAATTGAATTAGAGAGGTTACAGCTAGTAGAACAAGTGATGCATCAAAGCTGAAAGAATTAATGACAAATGTGCATGGCAACTTAAGATTATTTGCAGCTAGCAGTAGTGCGTTCTGAAGCTTTCCATTTGTAGGATCTGAATCGAAAGCAAGCTGCTGCCAATCATACAAAAAAAAAAAAAAAAAGAAAAAGAAAGGAAGAAGAAGACGAAACAAAGAAAGAAAAGAAATTTTTTTCAACATCACCAGTAATCATTGCAAGAACATGTCCCACTTTTGAAGTGATGAAACCGGTTTGAGTCTCTCACCACAATTTCTCTACCTCTAGCCATTGAAATAAATTTGATTGCAAATTACTCCAAAAAACATATAATTCATTTGATATATCTACATGGTAAAAACAGCAAAATATAATAATTTGTTTTTGAGAAGAAGCAAAAACTAATATGAAGGCTGTTGTTGGACCAAAAAGAAAAGCAAAAGAAAAGGTAAATTACAGATTAAACCATTAATTTTAACATGTTTTCAATTTAATCCATTAAGCTTCTTTTTCTTCTTCATCTTTACTTCCATTCCTTTCAATGTCGTCCTTCCATCCACTTCCATCCCTTCCATCCACTTCCATCCAATTTGCAATGTAGTCAATTCTGTTCTCCTTTGTCCAATCCACACTATAAGTCTAAAAAGGATGCCGTTTGAGAAGTGAATAATACTAAAAATAATGACAAGATGGACGGAATTGTTAAATTAAAACATATCAAAGTTAAAGAACTGAAATTAAAAAAAAAAAAAAAAATCAAGGTTAAATGATGTAATTGTAATTTAACCCAAAGAAAACCACATATAAGATTTTCCATTCTAAGGAGGAATGACAATTAAATAGTTGCCAATCATAGGGAGAGAACAAAAAAAGAAGCAAAAATAAAAATGACATCTAATAATTTGCAGTTTAGAGGAGTAAATCATCTCATGGGCAACTATTTTTCTGTTTTTGCCGCTGGATGGCGGATGGCCTACCAATTGGATGTACAAAATAATCCAGAACAGTGATATTCATGATATGCTATTATGCTGATTCTAAAACCTTTCTTTTTCTATCAATCAAAATCGGTTTGTCTTTCCTATCAATCAAAATCGTGTTATCTAATGGCTTTGAATTTTCAGAAGATTTTCTTCTCTTACAATTTCACAACCTAATTTAGGTGGACAAAAAGAGTAATGTCAGTGATAGGCTTTAATAGTTTGTAACCTAAATTTTGTTGTAAAATTGTTGTACTCATAGCACTGTTCATTCTCTTTTTTAAGAAAGGTGGTTTTGGTTTTGAACTAAAGTGGACCAAATAAACCGAAGTGTAACAGTATCAAAGGTATTGACCGAAGTAGACCAAAATACAAAATGGACCAAATGGACCGACGTAGACCAAAACGAAACGAATGGATTGAATTGGACCGAAATGCTACGCTGATATGGCTCAACAAAAGTGTAGGATAAATAAATGTTAGGTTTTAGCTTTTAGCTCTTAGATATTGTTATTGTTATTGTTGTTAATATTATTATCTATATATATAAATATATCCGAAACTTTTGAAACTCCCACAATTTTACACACCAGCAATATTAAAATAAATAGATATAAATATTAAAAATAATAAATAGTTTCAGCCTTTTTAATTCCTTTGATTTGCTTCCCAACTTTTTTTGTGAAACAGTTCTTCTCCTTGCTACCCAGCTTCTCACCCAATTCATAAAATTGTCTTAGACAACCCCTTTAGAGACCCAATTCATATACGAAGCTTAATTCAAGATCGTAATCCCAGAAAGTTTGACCTCTTGAGCCGGCAAAAATTGGTTCGAGTTTGCACCATGAAATCTCATCGCATGCGAGCTATGAGTCTCTTCACACACGAAGCTTAATTCGAGACTGTAGACCCAGAAAGTTTGACCTCAATGATTCGAACTCAATAGCCATTTGAACTTATCAGCCCATCGAAGCAATATTAGACAAACTATTGCGATGGTGGTATGATCAGTAAAGTGTATGCCATGGTTAGTTTCAAAAGTGAGTTAATAAGGTCCATGTAAAGGAAAAGGATGGGCCAGATTAAGAGATAAGGAACTAAAGAAGTGAATGGTCTTTAACCACGTGGATGGACTGAAAAAAGAGTCATGTTGATGTGGAATTCTACTCATCTTTCAGGCCCACTACAAGTGAAGGCACTGCAATTGGCAAAGCCACATATAAAAATGTTTATTCTAATAAGATTTATGCAGGCTTCATCAAAGTGCATAAGTTTTCCTCTAATTATGTAGAAATTGTAATGCAGAACTCGCACCACTATCTGCAATTATGGAGACTTAAAATATATGGTGTTTTTCAATTAAGTAAACCGATAGTGTTTTATTGGTGGCGTGAATTAACTCATTTCCGCCACATCAGGATTGAAGGTTTATAATTTTCAATTTATTACATATTGTTCATTTAAAGTTGCAATGTCTATTGGATAGTATAGTACGTTGTTATTCATTTTATTGCTATTTTTTTATGATTGAATAGTTTCTTGAATAATTGCTACATGTAGTAAACAACGTAAATATATATATATATATATATATTCTTTAAAGTCTCAAACTTAATAGCTTTTCCGTGCATATTGATATATATTTTTTTCATATTAGGGAAGTTATCAATAGTTTTCCCGTGCATCGCACGGGTTTGCGACTAGTTATTATTAGGGTCATGCTAACGGGTGTCTTTAGGGCAATAGTTAACAATTTATTTTAGAAAAGTTTTAACACTACTTTTATGAGAAATAGAAAAAGTTGTCAAAACATTAATTTTTTTTTTCTTTTCCTATAAAAACTTTCTTTAAATGGATTATTAACCATTGTCAGGCATTCGTTAGCATCTCCCTTTATAAAATTCAACTCCCTACCCTAATTGCAAAATTTCTCTACCAAAACCAAATATCTTGCTAAGTAATTGAATTTTATTTTTCACAAAAATAAAAGGATAGTATGTTGGTGTTCAAGAGTTACTGGTATATGGTATAATATATTTTTGATTTCAAGAGTTATTGGTATAATATATTTTCAATTTTAAGGAATGTTTATGTTTAAAAGTTTGGCTTGGGACTAGTACAACTGTACGTTGAACCTAAGTTGTACTCTTTGTTTAAAGTGAAACAAAGGGTAGGGTAAACAAGTATTATTTCCTCAAACATCAGGAAAAATCATTATAATTTTGAGAGAGGGAAGAAAAGCAATGTTAACTTCTCATCAAAAAAACCTTCACGGATCTTCCTCGTCATAGCATGAGTCGCACGACCATATAGACCTTTTGTTCACGTTCTTCAATCCTAGGGTATTGGACAATAATCCTATGCACCCATTGCCCAAATAGTCGCATACCTGTAACTTTTTTTTTTCTCTGTAAAATATATTAGTAAATAGTCACAACAAGGTGAAGAGTCTTCAACTCTTTATACAGATCAGACTGGATGTATATTTATATCATAGGTGAATTCGTCCAATGTGACTGAAATCTTTGAACCAATCGGTGCACTACATGTAAGAATTAGTTATTAAAGCTTTATTATGCAACACCAAATAATAGAAGCTGCCAAATGCCAATAAAAACGTAAAATATAAGAGAATTCTTCATGTATTGGTAAATGCATGCTCAGATTTTACAATAATGAGCATAGGAAGCATAATAAAAGGCAAAGTATCATTACTACAGAATTGCGGAGCCTAAACCATCTTGGCATTTTGTAGGCATTTATGTCCATTCAATTCTACAGCCCCAAAACAATAAAGACAAAAAGTACAGCTTTAAGTGCGAAAAAGGGTAAGAAATATGTAAATCCTGTGTGTCAATAAAAAATAAAATAAAATAAAATCAAATTTTACAGACCTCATTTTGGGATTTAACTATCACGTGACAGTAGACAACTATCAACAAAAGCAAGCCTTTTGATCCAGAAAAAAACAATTGAGAAAATTTTATATTCAATTTCTCAGTTATCCTATTTGTTGTACAATGAGTTTGTGTTTTTGTTTTAATCTTTTGGTCCACCCTCTGCTACCTCACCTACCTTTGAGCAAAAATTCTCTTCTCTGACCCTCTTTGGCTGTCAAATAACTAAGCATTCCAGTCATTTTCCCACCCATCTTTGTTTGAAGATCTGGAAGTAAGGCCATTTGCAGAAATGCTTCCTACATGCCGGCCTCCTGGTGACTTCACTGCATTATCTCCATCCCAATCGTCATCCCAACCCTCATCCCAACCTTCTGCCGTTTCCACATTGATAGCTGGGACAGATTCTTCTGGCAAACCCATTTCAAGTTCTTGATATGGGACTCCACCATGGGGATTCTTCTTCCGAAACTTGCAGCATGCCCATGTCCCTCCAAAGACTAGCACTGTAAGAATCAAGAAGTAGGCACCATTGACTGGGGTCAACAGCTTGTCATAAGAAGGGAGAATAAAAATAGAGTTCCCTTCTCCAGGAGGGGTCACAGGAAGCACACATTCACCAGTTCCAGTATGTAATATGATTTTGTAGCTTTTGTCATAAGTTAGCGAGATATTTATCTGAAAACAAGCAAACAAACAGGCAACTCTGTTTACAAAAGTCCAGTGTAGTTTTAAATAAATTGAATTAATTAGAAACAATTAGCATATGGAGGGAAGATCTAGGTCCAACAAGAAGACTAGATTGAGGTTTTTAACATTATTTAACTCAGCTGGCCAAACAAGCAGGATCCATACTTGCAGATCTCAGCTAAAAAGTGCCAGAAAAGAACTATTTATCTATTAATCCTAATTTTTCCACCTCCATCCTGCATATCTTAGCAATAAGTTGAAGTAAAAGAATCAAAAGATAGGCAGTATTTCTGGTAATCACGCTTTTCCAGAGTCATTATTTACTCAAATAAGTATGTCATGAAGCAAATCTTTATTTCAAATTGTTCAAGAAAAGAAAGAGAGAAGATATTCCTGATGGCTACAGCTTACACCCCAATATAACCTTTCATTTGAAATCTCATTCACAAATATACAAGTGTCATTACATTAGCAAGATCATGGAAAATAACAGCGTAAATAAGAGAAATAAGAGCCATACCCTTTCACTTTGGTTTTTGGGTATTTCCACACTTGGGATTTTGGTTTTTGCAGCTCCTTAATAGCACTTTCCACAGTAAAATTCACTTTCAAAATGTTCCCTCCACCATTTTGGACTAGAACAACCAGTTCTTTGGACCCTGCTATGTGATGGAGAAATTAAATGAAGAACTTTTCATCTCTTCAAGAATATAAGGGATAGAAATGTATCAATAAAATCAAGCTCTAAATCCAGCGTCGATAAGCAGCATATAAAACTGAGCAGTAAACTCTTTTCGCCTTTCTTAGATAAGTAAAACCTTGTTTTTTTTAGCTTAACCTTTAATGCTTTTGAGCTATAACTGAATAAATATTTTTTTTTAATGGTAAGTTACATGGCATCCCATGGACTTGAACTCAAGACCTTACCCTTCACCTTGCTCTTACAAGGAAGGAGATGCCATTTAAGTTAGAGCTCATTGACAGTGTAACCGAATAAATATATAAAAAGAAACAGTAGATGAAGTTACTTTTAAAACTTGCTTAGCCTTTTTTTCATTTCCCTTATTTGTTGTTAGGTGTAAGCCATGCAAGTAATGACCATTTATTTATTTATTTTTTTATTTTTTTATAAATTATAAAATTTATTAAAACAAGAAAGTCTCAGTACACGAGATATACTGAGAGAACAAAATTCACAGAAAAGATGCAAGTCAATAAATTTGAAAAAAAGTCTCTCTTACAAAAGATAATGTATATTATGTCCTATGTAAAACTGCAGGGAATATATGTATCAGATTTTTCTTTTTGAAAATCTATCAGATTATATGGCTTTATAGAAGATATGTAATAATGACACTTTTTTCATTTTGAAAGAATAAATTACACATCTTAAGCACTCCAAATGAACCCATCAATTAAATAAGTAAATAAATAAGGGAGAAAAAACTTCAAATGAGCCATCAACACTGTCATCAATTAAACCTATAGATATGCAAACTTTTAAAATAACTTCATGTATGACCACTCATTCTTGTGCATGTTAAAAACAGACAGGAAGAGCACTAAGGCACTGTTTGGTTGGGGTGATTTTTAAAGGGATGGAAAAGGGGAAATGGAAAATAGAAGAGAAAAGCCCACCAAAATCCTATCTCTCCAATTTGGAGAGATCTGAGGTGCGAAAATAGGGGAGGCGAGGGGTTTTTGAGAAAACATCGAAACTAACCCTCTCACCTACTGTGCGCTAACGCTGCTGTTTTTTTTTTTTTTTTTTTTTTTTTTTGCCAACAAAAATCCTATCTCTCCAATTTGGAGAGAATTGAGGAGTGAAAATAGGAGAGAGGGGTTTTTAAGAAACATCAAAACTAACCCTCCCACCTACTGTGCATAAAATGCTGCCGCTTTTTATTTATTTATATTTGGGTTGAATCAAGCAGTGGTTTTTATTTTTTATTTTTGTCTGTCAATGTGTTTTTAAATCAAACAAGCAGTGATTTTTTAAATCTGTCAACATGTTTTTCATTTCAGTCCTTTAACTTTCAGTTTTGTCATTTCAGTGCTCTAACTTTCAATTGTTGTCAATTCGGTACTCCGTTAAACCTCAGTTATCTACTGCCGTTAATTGAG
Organism: Quercus suber; assembly: GCF_002906115.3. Taxonomy (NCBI): domain Eukaryota; kingdom Viridiplantae; phylum Streptophyta; class Magnoliopsida; order Fagales; family Fagaceae; genus Quercus; species Quercus suber. The sequence continues at coordinate 240,581 of NW_027069994.1, forward strand.
CTAAAACGATGTCGTTTTGGACCTTTTTATTTTTTATAATAAATTTTGGAATTAAAAGAAAAAAAAAACTGTTATTTAAAAATATTATTAAATTTTTTTAAAAAAAAAATTAAAAAAACATTTAGGGGTTCAAGACGTTTCGGCGTATGGTCATATGACGAGCCAGCAGAACTTCCACAAGGTCTTCAAGGCGTACACCAAGCTCTGGAAGTACCAGCAAGATCACCGGTCGGAGCTCGTTGATTCCGATCTCCACTGCTGGGAAATAGGCGAGATCACCAGCCGGATCGGCCAGCTCTACTTCAGCCAGTACATGCGGACCAGTGAGGCCAGGTTTCTTGTTGAGGCTTACGTGTTGTATTTCCTTGGTTTTGATTTCATTGGGAACCCAAATTGCATAAACCTAGTTATCATCAAAGTCCAAGTAACCGCATTCTTCTCAGGCATTTTCTCAACACCTTATATGCTAAATCCACATCACCACCACCCTTCACAAACATATCAATCAACGCACACCCAACACACACATCAGACTCAAAATATCCACTTTTTATAACAAACCCAAAAATCATTTTCCCAATGGGAACATTTTCCACATTCGAACACGCCTGAATCACTACGGAAAAGCAATACTCACTTGGGCAGAGCCCATTTGAAGAAACGTGACAATAGCTTCAGTTCCCAAATCATTATTTGCAAAACAAGAAACCATAGCAGTCCATGAAACCAAATCTCTCAAATCCCCCATATCATCAAAAATGGATTTTGCTTTAGCCCAATCCCCACTTTTTGAGTACAAGCTGATGAGAGAATTGAGAATGAGAGAGTTGAGGTGGAGTTGGGAGTGAGTCAAGTTGTGGGTGTGAAGACACCTCCCCTTAGTTCCCCTAAATGTTTTTTTTTTTTTTTTTTTTTAATAACAGTTTTTTTTCCCCTTTTAATTCCTAAATTTATATTTTTAAAAAGAAGAGCCAAAACAACGTCGTTTTGGCTCAATTAATGGCAACAGATAATTGAGGTCTAACAGAGTAGCGAATTGACAACAATTGAAAGTCAGAAGACCGAAATGACAAAACTCAAAGTTAAATGACTGAAATGAAAAAGGCTGAAAGTTAGAAGGTCAGTTTTGGATTTTTGCCTAAATTAAATGGTGGCTTTCACCTCAAATACAATATATATATATATATATATATTTTTTTTTTTTAGTGATTACAAAAAAAAAAAAAAAAAAAAAAAAAAAAAAAAATTCTTATATTACGTGATTGGAGCATGGGAGTAAATTTATACAAACGATATTTTCTATCGTCCAACTTTTCTTCTAAACCAAACAAATGAGTTTTCCATCTCTCCACTTTTTCATGCTCCCAACCGAACACCATAAGACAAAACTAAAATCTCTTCTATTCTCTCACTTTTCTATCATCTCCCTATTTTCTATCCTCTTACCATCCCCCAACCAAACGGATCCTAAAGCAAAAGTTCAATATGAGAGGATGGTTTATGAAGTTTTGAAAGGTTGAAGAATAAAAATAGGGTTTCTCATAGGCTCAATTTTACAGCATTTAGCTGCAATAACTCATGACCTCAAAGATGAAGGCTGAAGGGATTGTAAAATATAGCAAATGGTTTCATGGGCAGCTAACAAAAGTAGAGTTAAAGGTTTTGATTCATTGACTGCTAAAAGGTTTGAAAAGATATGTGTGCTATGGTTTATGGGTATTCCACATATATAAAATTAAAATAGCTACTTATGATACAAACACACACAAAAGAAAAAAAAAGAAGTAAACTCTTCACAACCACTGTATCCTATGAATGATTCAAAAATCAGGCCAAAATCAAAATTAAACCCTGTTTAAAAACATATTCGGCAGTTAAACTTGCTTTTCATGAGCCTTTTGTAGTCTACATCAGCTTCTGTGTTTATTTAAAGAACCATATAAACAAATACAAAAGAGGCACAACTATATAATAGGCTTTCGCCTCATGTGGTTCAGATTAGGACATTGCTCAGTTGAGTTGTACAATTTAAGGCAATTTCTCTTTCAGTTTGTGACATATTTCTTTAGAAGTGGAAGTATATTAGAAGAAGGTGGGATGGTTTTGCACAGTTCATCCAATATGATGTTGGTGATGGTACTAGAGTCCAATTTTGGCATGACTTGTTGCAGGGTGAGGCTACTCATAAGGAAAGATATCCCGATTTATTTCTCATAGTGTGGAGTGGTGAAGCCATGGTGGCCGATTATGTAGAGTTCTGAAATAACTGTTTTTTTTTGGAATCCATTGTTCATCTGTGCTGCACATGATTGACAAGTGGAATCTATTTCCCAGTTATTGGAGCATTTGTATGAGATAAACATTCTGCATAGGGAGGAAGACAAAGTGACATTGATCCCTTTGCAGATGTCAGAACCAAGGCTATCAACAGAAGAGTTATCATTACAACGTGTTTGGGGGTGTGTGTGTGTGTGTGTGGGAGAGGGGGGGGGGTGCATGTGTCGCCAAAGGTGGCTTTCTTTTCGTGATGTGCAGCACTAGGACAAGTTCTTTTTTTTTTTTTTTTTAATAGTTAACGAAACAATTTTATTAAATAGAAAAAGTAGCCAACCCGACTACATTGGGGATGTACTATGGGGCAAAAAACTAGAACCAAAATTACAATGATCAAGTAAAGCAAGAAGGGAAAAACAAGAAATACGTGACAAAACCACGCTCCAACAAGGAGAGTATGCAAGAAAAAAGAATTGATCTCTAGCAAAGACCACTCACATCCCTCAAAGCATCTAGCATTCATTTCCCTCCAAATACACCACATCAAGCAATGCGGCACCAATCTCCAAAAATCTATATTGCGATGTTACTTGAATTTACCTTGCCAACACTCAAACAACTCAAACACCTTTAATGATATAACCCAATGAATTCCAAACAAACAAAACACCAAGGACCACAACTCAAAAGCTATGGGGCAATGAAGCAAAAGATGATCCACTGACTCCCCACACCTCTTACACATATAGCACCAATCGAGAACAATAATACTCTTTTTGCGCAGGTTAGCAGTAGTAAGAATCTTACCTAGAGCGGCTGACCATGAAAAGAAAGCCACCCTTGGAGGGACCTTCGATTGCCACCAACCTCCAAGGGAAGGAAATAGTAGAAGTTTAGAAAGAAAGATAGAAACCTCTAACCTCAAAACCTCTACTCTTTGCAGGCTTCCAACAAACCTTGTTAGGGCCAACCCCCGGCACTTTCGAAAAGTAAAAAATTGCTAGAAACCGATCAAAAGAGTCTTCCTCCCAATCCTGCGGTGAACGACGAAATTGAAAGTTCCAATGAACCCTCCCACTAGTCCAACACATAACTTCCGCCATAGAAGAATCCCTTGCCCTACTAAGGCAGTAAAGATCTAGAAAAGCCTCTTTAAGGGTACAATCCCCACACCACACATGGTTCCAAAACTTCACTCTACTACGGTATGATGTAGGTGATTCTAAGCATGGTATAATTATGTTGGAGTGATGTTTTGTGAGAAAAATTCATGGAGAGAGTGTGAATCATTAATTTCTAACATGTTGTGGCTAGGGAGTTGTGGTCTATGATCTTTTGCTCATTTGGTGTATCCTAGGTCATGCCTCACTCTATGCCAGAGTTGTTGTCTTCTTGGATGGGGAGGTTTGGTGGAGAAGTAATGGGGGACTTGAGAATTCATCCCCTTGTGTCTCATGTGGTGTTTATGGACAAAAAGGAATGCTTGTTGATTTGAACAGCAGGAGTTGAACTTGGCAAAGTTGGAATATTTTAATGTTCAAGTTTTTATACAACTTCATTGTCTCTCATGTCCTCTATAGCAAGGTTCCTGGAGTATCTGGATTCTATGAGTCTTCACTAAATCCTCTATAGTACTTTTTGTTTCTTTTTTAATTTTTTTTTGTTTGCTACTCTATGCTATGTACACTTTTTTTTGGTGCTAGCTCTGCCCTAGCTTTGTTTTCTAATTTTATTAATGAAATATATACTTATAGATATTTAAAAAATACATATTTATAATATTTAGGTTTTGGCAAAAACAAAACAGCAATGTATGAGCAACAATACAACTGGAGCAACTCTAAAAACGTGGCTAGGGTTTTGCCTTATATACCTAGGGCAAAAACATAAAACCCTAAACGTTTAATGAGTTAGGGCTGAGTTGGAAATTCTGCAGAAAACGCAATCTGGTCGACTTTCGATCGATCGAATCTATTCTTCGATCGATCGAGCCAGACCGAAATGCCCCAATGCATCTACAGTCTCTCGATTCCAACTTTACAATAATTAAACAACTTTGAGCACACTATAACAAGACTAAACATATCGTTTTGATCATAGTTTGTCAATATTACAAATTAGAGTTCTAAATACATAAATTCCTAAACCTTTAGAACCTAACAATATATGTACAAAGAAGAAAGAAACTACCAAAAACAAACTAACTTTCACACATGTTGTACAATATCTATAACTAACATATACACATGCTAACTACTAACAGTAACTATGCATTAACTACAAGTCGTTTTGCTACTATCATTCAGCTTCAAGTCTGTTCTGCAGTTGACCTTGTAACCTTAATCCTCTTCTGTCAAGCCCATCTGCCCTTGCTTATGTTTATGGCCTTCATTCTGATAGTCTCACCCCACATTAATACCTTTCCTTGGCCTTTAACCTTTTGGGAATAATTGAAAAGTTTTACAAGCTTGGTATGATCTATTGTTAGAAACTATGCCTTCTCCTCTGGATGCAACTGAAAGAACTCTATCACCACAGCCAACACTCTTTGACATAATTCTTTGGGGACTCATGGTTGATAATTTGAAAGAAACCATATTTCTCACAAGCTTGTGATATTTTTGAAACTAAAGCTCGACAACAATCTCGACAGAAAGATTTCTATCAAGATTTAAAGTTGAAACTCGACAGAAGCTTGACACAAGCTGTTTTTGTCGAGACTTACGAAATCATAAATTCCAGATCTAATTTTCGGCCCATGCTTGAATATTTGTATAGGGTTTCTTTTCTCACAACCCTAGACATATATAAGAACTATTTTAAAGGCCGTCGCACATGCAAAAAAGTAACCTAGTGCCTTGTTCTCTCTGAAAGAAGCTACTGCGTCTTTAAGCTGACGGTTTTGTGACCAAGGAGCTTCCTAATCTTTATTGTTAATGAACTGAAGAACTTTGCAGCTAACAACCTCTTCAAGTTGCTAGAGTTAGTCACGTACTGTGATCCATACATATTGGTTAGTCATGTACTAGGATTCGTGCATCAAGCAAAAGATTGCCACTACAATACAAGTCCAATTAGTTATTGAGGTAAGGGTTCAATTGTAGATTGGTATTTTGAGATAGGCCAAAGGGTTTAGTAAGATTCCTTATACATTTAACCACTTGTGTTTGATAATAGTGGATTCTTGGGAATGGTGACCTTAAAATCACCCGATGGGGTTTTGCCTCGATAATTTTTCCTATTCATAAACAAATCACCTGTATCAAATTTATTTTCTGTTGCATTTAGATAATTTGGTGATTTGTTTGTGTTACCATGCTATTGCATGAAATTTGATCTAATTAATTAACTTGGGTAATTAATTAATTAATTGCAAGGGTACATTTCATTTTGCCCTATCAAATGGTATCAGAAAAGGCACACTCTAATTAGATTTTAATCTTTACTGTGTGATCCATTGACCCCTATTTGTCATTGATAGAGGACAGTCTCTTAGTATACCTCTTTTATTTGATGGCACTAAATATGCATATTGGAAAGTACGCATGAGAGCTTTTTTACAATCTTTAGATGAGAAAATCTGGCAAGCTATGGAAATTGGCTAGGTGAAGTCAAAGGAAGCACCAGCTAATTGGGATGAGGCCAAGATCAAAGTGGCAAACTTCAACAGCAGATCATTGAATGCCCTATTCAATGCGATGACCAATGAGGAGTTCAAGAAAATATTCTTAACTGAAACTGCAAAGGAAGCATGGACCATCCCCCAGACAGCCTATGAAGGGATTAAGGCTATCAAGAATTCAAAACTCCAAAGGCTCACAACTAGTTTTGAGGAGATAAAGATGAAGAAGGATGAGACGTTCGATGAGTTCTATACCAAGTTGAAGGACATAGTGAATTCAGCATTCAATCTTGGTGATCATATTCCCAAGCCCAAGATTGTGAAAAATGTGCTCAGATCTCTCTTTGAGAGATTTCATGCCAAGATAACAGTGACTGAAGAATTAAAGGACATTGACACCATTCCTTTGACAGAGCTGATTGGAAACTTGCAAACCTATGAATTGGGTTTGACTAGACTTGGGAAATGAACCAAAAGTAAGAATATGGCACTAAAGGCCAAAAGTAATGAGACTAATGAGTCTTCAGATGATGAAGATTCTAAAATGAAGTCCTACATCACTAGGCAGTTTAAGAAGTTCATGAAGAATGCCAATGTGAAAGGTTTTGATAAGGACCGTAAGCAATCAAGTTCTTCTCAATTCAAAAGTCAAGACAGAAGGAAGAAGGATGCTAAAGATGACAGTCAGTATACTATTCCCTCCAGATCAAAGTGCTTCGAATGGCAAGATTTTGGACACCTGAAACAAGAGTGTCCAACATATCTCAAGTCGATTAGTAAAAGTAAGGCTCTTGCTGCTACCTTGAGTGATACCGAGCTTGAGACTAAGTCAGATGATAGTGATGACAAGGGAATCTTAAGTGTTGGGATTAGTGCCTTCAATCCTATTGTATGATGCTATGTATGATATTATTTATGACATTATGTATGACATGATGTATGACTTAATTTTGTGATTAATAAAGTTGTTTTATTATCATCTGAAATAATTGTAACATGAATATTCGGATATTATCATATAGTCACGAGATGCATAGTATGTTATTTATGTGAAAAGTCACAGAAGATATAAATCACAGGTTCTTAGTAAACTCAGAATTTAGTTCGTAGTCGATGATGAAATTGGGCGTTTCATTTGCAAAAACTATAACCTATTAACTAAGATGATTTGTCTTGATCATGGAAGTTGTGACTTCTAGTTGATATGTTGATATGTTTTACGAGTTAAGACATATTGAACTGGACCGCTATGAGATTTATTTTTCTCCTAACGACTGTTAATTGAATAATAAATCTCACGACTTCTATTTTCATGAACTCTTAATTCTGAGAGAATAATGGACCTGATCATGAAGTGTAGGTTGTTTTGATATATCAAAAGTAAGATCTAAAGTAACGGTCAAAACCTCAGTATGTTGGGCAGCTACATTTAGTGTTGATGGAACATATATTCTCAAGATGGAATTCATAGTCTCTTAATGAAGATATAAAATATTCCCTTGAGATAAGTTTAAAGGGTTTCTTATTCAGAGAGTTAGGCCTAAACACTTTAGTAAGACTAAAATATATATTTATGAAATTGGATTTCATAAATATATGGTGAATAACATTAGAGGATTAAACCGGGTACACAAGGATTAAGATGTAGTAATTTACAAAGTGGCAGTCTACATTCATGACTTTGTATTACTACGAATATTTTATGAAGGGGCTGTATGTACAATAAATTCTTGGAATATAATTTATTAATAAAGTCTAGAGTGCAATTATATTCTTATAGTGGTATTGAATATAATTAATGGTAACTTTGGACTTGTCAAGAGTTGACAGAAAAGCTCAAGGCCCATTGGAGCTAGAGTCTTATTTGTTCCATTTTGATCCCATTTCAAGCCACACACTAAAACCCAATTGGAAAGGCCCAAAAAGTTAGCCCAATTAGATAATTAGTTATGTAGAGAAAAACATACATAATTTTATGTGGAATAAAAAATGGTTTGTATGTAAGGAAGAGACACAGTCTTTGATTCTCTCTAGAACATACACACATAACTGATTAAGAGACCACACTTCTTGGGCATCAAGTAGAATTGGAGTAAAGATTAAAAGTATTCCCAAGTACTTTTGATTTTGGTTTTGAATTTCACCATACCAAGGTACACTCTCTTAATTTTATATTCTGAAACTTACATAGTACATGTTATCGATTGCGTATGAAGTAAATTCATTTAATTCTTCCGCTGTGCATCTTATTTTCCATCATTAAGTGCCTTCACCGCTACAGTCAATCCTCCTAAAGGGACTACAGAAGTTGCTGATGAAGAAGAAGACTTGGTGGAATCAAAATTTGAAAAGATGGATAAGCAGGATGACATCTATACAACCTATGCAAAATTATACAAGGTTTTAGAAAAGCATGAAAAACTGTATAGGTTGGCCACCAAAAAGCTGAGCGATGTGAAACTTGATCGAGAAGAGCTCTCCACAAAGTTTGATGAAGCAAACCAGACCATTGGAGCTTTGCAATTCAAGAACAACTTCCTTGCTAAAAGGACAAAGAAGCTTAAAACGGAACTATTCCAAGTCAGAGCTCAATTGGAGAGGACTTCCAGTGCAAAACTGGATGAGATGCTGAGCTTTCAGAAATCTACTTCTAACAAGACTAGATTGGGGTATGAATTCTCTATATCTCCTAATATTGCCTTTTCTAGTAACAATGTGTTTGTCTCACCTGCTAATTATGATATTTCTGAGAATGTTAACACTAAAACTGAAATAGCTAGTGAGAACATAGATAAGGGCAAATCTATTCAAGGAGAACCCCTTAAGTTTGAAAAGAAAGAGACTAGGAACCCTCGGACTAAGAAAGACAATAATAAAAAGTCTTAACAAAAGAAGTCGCATTTCTGTCATCACTGTGGAGTTTCAAGGCATACTCATCCAAATTGCTATAAGTGGTTAGCCACTCAAGAAAGCAATAGTATGCTCTTGTCTAGAAACTAGAATCGGTTTCCATCCTCTCTTGCTCCTCTAGGAGATCTTCTTAAAGCCATTATGTTCCTTTCGAACCTTAATGGATTCAATTCTTCCCCTTCACCTCAAGATCAAAGGTTTGCAAAAAGGAAAGGTCCTTCCTCCAATTCCAAAGTGTGGAAGGAAAAAGGCTCCAAGTGATTAAGTCACTTCCTCTCTCTTTTGTTCTTGCATGTCCTGTTTGTTTGTTTTTAAGCTTTTAAGTCAGTCTAGTTTTATGTTTTGTGTGTTTCCTTTCATATATATACATACATACATACATATATATATATATATATTGGTTGCTTTTAGTTTTGCTTTATTTTTTTTTCATAAAAATTTTTAAAAAATGAAAAATAAAAAAAATACAAAAATAGTTTGTGTCGTGTATATTGGTACTTGTGTACCCTGGATGGCCATTGGAAAAAAAATTTATAAACTTTGTATCTCTTGTAGCTTATGATAGGTCAAAAATGTATTGACTTCTTGTAATGAATTAACCAATTAATTAGCCAAGTTAATTAATTAATTTAATTAGCATGCGATAAGCATGGTAGCACAAAAAAATCACCAAGTTAATATGCAGCGGAAAATAAATTGACACGGTGATTTGTTTGAGAATGGGGAAAACCTACATGGCAAAAACTCCACCGAGTGATTTTAGGGTCACTACTCCCGAAAATTCACTATTATCATAACAAGCGGTTACAAGTAAAGGAATCTCAGTACCTTATACCAACCTACAGTTGAACCCTTACCCCAATACCCAATTAGACTTGTTTTGTAGTGACAATCTCTCCTTTCAATGGACAACTCCTAGTACATGACTAACCAATAAATGTGCGGATCCCAATACGTGACTTAATCACCAACTTGAGAAAGCTGTTAACTGCAAAGTTCTTTAGTTCATCAACACGATGAAGATCATGAAGCTTCTTGGTCACAAAACCTAACAGCATATAAACGCAACAGCTTTTTCAAGTGAAAGATAAACTAGAGCAAATTCTATCTCCGATCACAATTTACATGAACAAAACTTTGCTTCATACTCGTGCAACCTCTGACGACCCTTAAAAAAATCTTATATATGTTTCGAGTTGTGAGAAAAAAAAGCCCAAACATCTATACACGGATTGGAATGAAATCAAATCAGAAAAACCGATTTTCATAAATCTCGAAAGATACCTTATATATCGAGCAGCTGTCAAGCATTAGGCTAGAACAGCCTTTTTCTTAGGACATATGTGAATCATGTTAGAAACATATGTCAATATAGAATTAGCTAATCTTTTGACAAAATGCACTTTACTTGTAATTGAATAGATCTAGGATGTGTTTAATACTTCAAGGAACAAGGTTTCATATTCAAGTGTTAAAACCATGCAAGTCTATCCAAGAATTAAGTGAAGAAGTGCTGGATTTTAAAACTCGACAGCTAGTATCTATTGAGATATAAGAAGTTGTTTTAACCTGAGGCTCGACAGCTGCTCGATAGATAGAGTATCTGTCAAGGTTTATGAAAATCAGTTTTCCAGATCTGATTTCATTTCAATCCATGAATAGCTGTTTGGGCTTTCTTTTCTCACAACCCTAAACATATATAAGGATTGTTTTAAGGGCCATCGCAACTGATGCAACTAAATGCAAAAGTTTTTCACAAGCATATTGTGAACCGGAGATATATGCCCTAGTTCATCTTTCTCTTCAAGAAACTACTGTGTTTGTACAACATAAGGTTTTGTGACCAAGGAGCTTCATGATTCTCTTTGTGTGATGAATTGAAGAACTTTGCAGCCAACATCCTTCTCAAGTTGGTGATTAAGTCGTGTACTGGGATCTGCGTAATTAGTTAGTCACATACTGAGAGCCATGCATTAAAAGGAGAGATTGTCACTATAGAACAAGACCAATTGGGTACTAGGGTAAAGGTTCAACTATAGGTTGGTATAAGGTACTGCGATTCCTTTACTTGTAACCACTTATTGTGATAATTGTGGACTCTCAGGAGTGGTGACCTTAAAATTACCCGGTGGGGTCTTTGCCGTGTAGGTTTTCCCCATTCGTAAATAAATCATCGTGTCAATTTATTTTCAGCTTCATATTTAGTTATTTGGTGATTTGTTTGTGCTGCCACGCATATTGTATGTTAATATGATTAATTAATGAACTTGGCTAATTAATTGATTAATTCATCATAAGGGGTCAACATTCTTGGCCTATCAAGTGGTATCAGAGCAAGCACACTCTGATTAGGTTTCAATCTTTGCTATGTGATCCATTGACCCCTATTGTCATGGCTGCTACCGTCATGAAAGGATCTTTGTTTTCAAATACATCTTGTTTCTCTACTCTTTATTTGTTTAAGTTTATCAGAAAATGCAAGTTTAAACGTTATTTGAATTCTATCATGATGATCATTAGAAAAAATCTTAGATTGACAAAGAAGAAACTAGACTGTCTCAGAATGAACATATGCAAAGGAGTTTGTATGAGAAGAGTGAAAGTTAAAGGCTTGGTTCATAAAAGGCAGATGAGAGAAAACACCATTCCCACTAATCTGTCATCTAAGCACGAAGTGTGCTTCATGATGAAGTCCGCATTTAAGGTTATGGACACGTTTTTATGGTACCTTAATAGTAGCTACTTAAGACACATAATTGGAGACTGATCTCTCTTCAAGGTATTCGAGTTTAAGAAAGGTGGCAATGTCACTTTAGGTGATGGGAGCAAATCACAGATTAAAGGAAAGGGAATTATCTCTCTACCTGGACTGCTAAACATTGCAAATGTTCTATATGTAAAAGGTTTGAGAGTGAACCTGTTAAGCATAAGTCATATTTGTGATCAAGACTTTATGGTACTATTCTCAAAAGGGAAATGCCTTGTCATGGATGAGTCTAGAAAGAAACTCATAAGTGGTGTTTGCACTCTAAACAATTGCTATGGTTTAGTCCCTGATGTTGATATTGTGTGCAATAGTATTCGGTTGCCAAACGAAGATTTATGGCATCAAAGGATAGGACATGCTACTTACAAACATCTCTCAATTGTATCTAAGCATGAATTGGTGTTAGGGATGCCCAAGCTCAGTAAGGTAAACAATGTTGTGTGTGGACCATGTCAACTTAGGAAAAAGACAAAAGCTAAACATCCACTACATCTAAACCATTGGAGCTACTTCATCTAGATCTCATCAGTCCAACCAAAATTGAGTCTCTTGGTGGAAAAAGATACATCATGGTTGTAGTAGATGACTTCACCAAATACACTTAGGTCATCCTTCTACAATCCAAGTATTATGCTCCTGAGCACATTGGAGCCTTGTGCACAAGATTGTAGAGTGAGAAAAGGTTGAAGATTGATCAAATTTGAAGTGATCACAGTAAAGAATTTGAGAACTCATACATAGAGTCATTTTGCACTAGATCATGTATATCTCAAGAATTATCTGCTTCTATTACTCCTCAGTAGAATGGTGTAGTAGAAAGAAAGAACAGGGTTATTCAAGAGATGGCTAGAGCCATGTTGCACAACAAGGATGTTGCTAGAAAATTGTGGAGAGAAGCTGTTAACACTGCATGTCATACGGTTAATAGGGTGTATTTTAGACCCAGTACCAAGAAGACTCCCTATAAGTTATGGAAGGGAAGGAAGCCAAATGTTAAGTATTTCAGGATTTTTGGAAGTACTTGCTTCATTCTCAAGGATAGAAAGAATGTAGAAAAATTTGACTCTCAAAGCGATGAAGGAATATTTCTGGGATACTTCTCTACAAGCAAGGCATATCGGGTATACAACAAAAGAACCAAGAAGGTAATGAAAACTGTGAATGTTGTTATCAATAAATCTTCAAAGTCCGGTTCTAAGAAATTTAGTGAGGAAATCCCCAAAGAAATTCTTTCTCTCGAGCCCCCAAGGACATTCAAGAAATTGTTGATCAAAAGCCCGCATCTCCAAGTACTCCCGGCACTCCAAGTGTTGTAGAAGGTTCAATAAACATACCTCCTTCTCCTGATTCTGAATCACATGAAGAGAAATGACCTTCCTCCAAGATTAAGTTAAATCATCCTCCTAAAATTATTGTGGGAAACATGAATGAACTTACACTAAGGAAGTGTACAGTTGATAAATGTGTTGCTAACTTTGTGTTTTATTCTTGCTATTTGTTACAAGTTGAACCCACTAAAGTTGAGGAAGCTTTTCAGGATGAAAGCTGGGTTGAAGCTATGCATGATGAACTGCTTAAGTTTCAAAGGAATAATGTCTGGACTCGAGTACCTAGACCAGAGGGTGAGCACATCATTGGCACAAAGTGGATATTCCGTAATAAGACTAATGAGGAGGGTAATGTGATCCGCAACAAGGCTCATCTTGTAGCTCGAGGATACTCTCAAATGGAAGGAGTAGAGTATGATGAGACATTAGCTCCAGTAGCCCGTATGGAGTCCATCAAAATTCTCCTAGCCCTGGCATGTCACTTAAAGTTCAAACTTTACCAAATGGATGTAAAGATTGCTTTCTTGAATGGGTTCCTTAAAGAAGATGGCTATGTGGCTCAACCAAAAGGATTCATTGATCCACACTTTCCAGGTCATGTGTTGTACCTCAATAAGGCACTTTATGGTTTAAAGTAAGTTCCTAGAGCTTGGTATGATTGGCTCACATAATACTTGGTGTCACATGGGTTCACAAGAAGAAAAGCTGATCAAACTCTCTTCATCAAAAGGGAAGATAGTGAGTTGATAGTTTCTTAAGTCTATATTGATGGCATCATCTTTGGGTCGACTAAGGATAAACTTGCTCATAGTTTCTCAAAACTCATGCAAGCCGACTTCAAGATTAGCATGATTGGAGAGTTGACTCACTACCTTGGTTTGCAGATCCGTCAACAAGATTCAGGTATTCCTATCTCAATCTAAATATGCCAAAAATCTTGTGAAAAAGTTTGATTTGGAATCTACTAGTTTTGTTAGAACCCCTATGAGCCCAAATGTTAAACTCATAGTTGATTTGTTGGGGATTTTTCTCTTTATAGAAGCATGATAGGTAGTCTTCTTTACCTTACTGCTAGTAAACCTGACATTAGTTACAATGTGGAAGCGTATGCTAAATATCAAGCAAATCCCAAAGAGTCTCATACGATTGCTTTGAAAAGAATCGTATGTCAAAACCACTGCCGACTTTGGTGTGTGGTATAGCAAGGACACAAATGATGTCTTAGCTGGATATTCTGCCGTAAACTGGGCTGGGAATGCTGATGATAGAAAGAGTACATCAAAGGGTTGTTTCTATATAGGTAATAATCTTGTCTCTTGGATGAGCAAAAAGCAAAATTTCATCTCATTATCCACTGCAGAAGTTGAATACATCGCTACTGGTAGCTGTTGCACTCAACTTTTATGGATGCAAAACTCCTCCTTGATTATTGTTAAGGACATATTTTATGTAGTTGGCTAATCCTTTGACAAAACGCACTTTACTTGTATTTAGGTAGATCTAAGTTATGTTTAATACTTGAAGAAACATGTTGTTCAAGTCTAGTATTAAAGCCACGAAGATTGGACCAAGAAACAAGTGAAGAAAAGGTGTTCAATAAAGCTGGACAGATAGCTCGACACCTACGGATAGATAGCTCGATAGCTGCTGAACACCTCCTCGACACCTGGCTATCTGTCGAGCTCTTCAACTGATTCTTATCGCATTCTCGATAGCTTCTCGATAGCTAGTCGATCGATCGAGAAAGTTTTTGTCTCCTCGACACCTTCTCGACACCTCCTCGATAGCTGCTATTTGTTGAGATTCATTAAACCTCGACACCTGCTCGACACCTTCTCGATAGCTACTATTTGTCGAGGTTACGAAAAATCAGATTTTTTATTTTTGGGCCAGGCTTATGTATTTGTGTAGAGTTTCTTTTCTCACAACCCTAGACCTATATAAGGCTTATTTTAGAGGCCGTCACATAAGAGAATATAAGGAGAACATATGCAAAAAGGTGATTGATGCCTTATTCTCTCTGAAAGAAGCTACTGCGTCTTTGGGCCTTAGGGTTTTGTAACCAAGTACTTCTTGATCTTCATTGTTGATGAAGTGAAGAACTTTGCAGCCAACATTCTTCTTTCTTAAGTTGGTGAGTGAGTCACGTACTGGGATTCGTGCAAAGGAGTAAGTCACGTACTGGGATCCATGCAACAAAAAGGGTGGCGTTCATATATTGAAGAGTTCAGAGGTTCTGAAGCGATAGAAAGTTTCTGCTGTGAGTTCATCTATGAGGATTGTAAAGTCTAAGGACAAAGGTTTTGTACTAGATCTGAAACTTCTCTTTACTATAGTGGATTGTTTTTCGGGAAAGTTTCCCCCAGGTTTTTTACTGTGAAGCTGGTTGGTTTCATTGGTTTTCCTGGGTCATCATATCTTGTCTTATTTATTTTTTCCGCTGCATGATTTTGACATGATATTGATGTTTGTTTGTTTTAACAAGTTTGATTCATAATAAATCTAATTAACAACTTGGGTTTAAAACTTGTTAATTCTATCAACCGGGGTCTAAATTTCCCAACAAGTGGTATCAGAGCGGGTTCACTCTAATTGGATTAATTTCCTGAGTGTGATCCATTGACCCCTGTTGTCATGGATAGAGGACAATCTTTATTTATTCCTCCTTTATTTGATGGAACTAATTATGCGTACTGGAAAGTTCGTATGAAAGTGTTCTTGCAGGCTCTAGGTGAACAGGTATGGCAAGCTATTGAAGTTGGCTGGATTAAGCCGAAGGAAGCACCTATGGATTGGGATGATGCAACAATTGTAGCTGCAAATTTCAATAGTAGGGCCTTGAATGCTTTGTTTTGTGGGGTGACTAATGAAGAATTCAAGAAAATTTCATCCACTGAAGTTGCCAAGGAAGCATAAACTATTCTTGAGACCACCTATGAAGGTACCAAGGCAGTAAAGACTGTGAAGTTTCAACAACTCACAAGTAGTTTTGAAGAAATAAGGATGGAGGAGGACGAGACATTTAATGAGTTCTATGCCAAACTCAAGGATATTGTGAATTCTGCTTTCAACATTGGAGAATGTATTGCAGAATCCAAAATTGTTAGAAAAATCCTTAGGTCCTTACCTAAAAGATTCCATGCCAAGATTACTGTCATTGAAGAAGTCAAGGACATTGATCAAATTCCTTTGACTGAACTTGTAGGGAACCTTCAAACCTATGAGATGGGATTAGGCTCAATGGGAAAAAGGTGGAAAAAGCAAAAACTTGGCTCTTAAAGGTATAGAGGAAGAGACTGAGGACTCTGAAGATGAAGATCAAAGTGAAGATGAGGATGAGGATCTAACCTTCATAACTGATGAGATTATCAAGATTCTTCAGTTTAGGAAAAATGATAAGGGCAGACCTCCTAGGAAACCTAAATCCCCTAGGAAGGGCAACAATGAAAAACCCCTTATTCAATGCCATGAGTGCAAAGGTTTTGGTCATATGAGGATAGAGTGTCCAAACTACCTCATGAAGGAAACGACCGAGAAGCCAAAAGAGAAAGGGTTGGTTACTACCTTGAGTGATACTGAGGATGACTCTTCTGATGAGTTTGTGGATGAATGTCGTCAAGTTATGGCATTTGCTGCCACAACCGGTAAGGTGATTGTGGAAAGTGCTAGTGACAGTGAGGATTCTTTTGATGATGAAGTACCTAAGAAGATGACCCTTCAGGAAGCCTCTAATAGGACTGGCTTAAGATATGCTGTTTCCTCCAGCCCTTCCTTATCCACAGCTTCTAGATAAAGGACTATCTTTGTGCCACAATCTGAAAAAGGTAATAGAGGTATGAAATCCAAAACTGATTTGGCTAATTCTAAATCCTTTGTTAAGCCTTGTGTTTGTCATCATTATGGTGTTGCTAGACACATTCGTCCTAATTGCTTTAAGTTGTATCCTCATAAGCAATTGTCCAAACGGTCACAGGTTTCCTCTCAAGCACCTACACCTTTGTTTGGAGAGTTATTAAAAGTCTTGAGCTTTTTAACTCAATTTCAAGAGAATTCTAATTCTTCTATGTCCTTTAGTAGACATACTAGGACACGTGCCTTTTCATCTTCACGGCCAAAGACTCGTGCTGTGTGGGTGAGAAAGGAGCCTAAGACTTAATTGTCTTTTCTATTTGTCCTCTGCTTTGATTCTTTCTATCTAAAGTGGGACTTTCTTTGCTTGATTTCTTATCTGCTTTTGAAATCATGCTTTCATGCATCTACATCTTTCTATCATGCCTTCATGCATATGCATTTTTCTTTCATGCATTCATGTTGTTTATCTATTTTTGTTTGGTTGTTTAGTTTTTAGTTTGTTTTGTTTTCAAAATAAAAATAAAAAGGAAAAATCAGAAAAATACAAAAACAGTGTGTGTTTGTGTACATTGGTAATTGTGTACCTTGGATGGCCATTGAAACAAAGTTTTCTAAACTTTGTATCTCTTGTAGTTTAGATGAGCATCTCTATGAACAATTAAGCGAGTGAGCTTTGTGGCTCTTGTTTGTGATGAGTAAGATTAGGTTATCTCTGAAAGCTTAACACTCATATCACTCTTTTTGACGGGTAGGATTAGAAAATCCTAAGAGAAAGGCATAAATAACTATCTCACCACTGTTGCCCACCAATCATAATATGACACCTATATGCTTCGGCATAGCAAAAGTGCAGTGTCAAAGACATTCTTATGCTTCGGCATAGCAAAAGTGCGATGTCAAATGCTTAACATCTTGGGTATTTCTTTTCTCTCTTTTATATGCCCATGTATGATATGCTAAAATAAAAGAAAACATGCAAAGAAAATAAAAAGCAAAAAGATAAAAAATGCTTTAAATATGGTTGCAAACGTGTATTCTAGGAAATGTGAGAGTTATAGGATGTACCTCGAAGGTGATAGTCCCCATCAAACAGTTATGATTGTGTGTGAGTTAAAAGTTATTTTCTCTTATCTCAGATCGTCATAACATGTATACACATATGCAATCTTGCGATGTTTTTCACACACAACACGCAATATTCTTTGCTACTTTTGATACATATGCAGGTACAATGTGATTTGGCCATCACAAGGTTTTACGTGTGCTATTGTATACTCACTAAACTGTCTTGACTTGTTTTTGAAATATAAAATTGGTTAGACTTGTTTAGTGCGTGTGTGTGTCTTTTTGAATCTATGTGCTTAACATTTTTGTTGAGAGATTTGTTTTTCACATGGTTTGCATTTTTTTTCTTGTCATCCATAGCATCTTGTTTCATTACATTCATGCATTTATATGGATTTCTTTGTACCTCCTTGATCATCCTTGATCATCTTTATGTTTCTCGGGTTAAGCTTTCTAACTTCTTGTACCCTTTGTCAATCATGACAAAAAGGGGGAGAGAAATTGTGACTTTGTGGTTTCTTTTTTAAGATTCTACAAGTTAGGGGGAGAAATACATTCCTTTGTAAGGGGGAGATGTGATTCATCTTGTTAGGGGGAGTGCTTACTTCCTTCTTCTTGTACCTTGGGTCTTGTGACCATGTTTACATACATTGTGCTTATCTTCTTTATATGCTGATGTATGTTTCTTTCACCTATCACTACATGTGTTGTTTTTTTTCTTTCTTTATACACATGTTTCTTTACTTGTATGCCATCTATTTATTTCTGTTTCACACAAGATGCCTTGATGAGTTTTGTTTAAAGTGTTTCAGAAATACAGGCTGTCAAAGTCTACTTGTCATAAACTCTCTTCTTGCAAAGTTTTTCAAGAGTTTGTGTTAGGATGGATTTTATTGTATTCAACAAGTAAGTATAAGTTGAGTGATTTATAACTTCTCTCATATGTTTATTTGTTTGTTGTGGTTTTGTCACGGATTGCCAAAGAGGGAGATTGTTAAGGACATATTTTATGTAGTTGCCTAATCCTTTGACAAAACGCACTTTACTTGTATTTGGGTAGATCTAAGTTGTGTTTAATACTTGAAGAAATATATTGTTCAAGTCTAGTATTAAAGCCATCAAGATTGGACCAAGAAACAAGTGAAGAAAAGGTTTTCAATAAAGCTGGACAGATAGCTCGACACCTGCGGATAGATAGCTCAATAGCTGCTGGACACCTCCTCGACACCTGGCTATTTGTCGAGCTCTTCAGCTGATTCTTATTGCAATCTCGATAGTTTCTCGATAGCTGGTCGATCGATTGAGAAAGTTTCTATCCTCTCGACACCTTCTCGACACCTCCTCGATAGCTGCTATTTGTTGAGATTCATTAAACCTCGATACCTGCTCAACACCTTCTCGATAGCTGCTATCTGTCGAGGTTATGAAAAATCAGATTTTTTATTTTTGGGCCAGGCTTATGTATTTGTGTAGGGTTTCTTTTCTCACAATCCTAGACCTATATAAGGCTTATTTTAGAGGCCGTCACGTAAGAGAATACAAGGAGAACATATGCAAAAAGGTGATTGATGCCTTATACTCTCTGAAAGAAGCTACTGCGTCTTTGCGCCTTAGGGTTTTGTAACCAAGTGCTTCTTGATCTTCATTGTTGATGAAGTGAAGAACTTTGCAGCCAACATTCTTCTTCCTTAAGTTGGTGAGTGAGTCACGTATTGGGACTCGTGCAAAGGAGTTAGTCACGTACTGGGATCCGTGCAACAAAAAGGGTGGCATTCATATATTGAAGAGTTTGGAGGTTCTGAAGCGGTAGAAGGTTTCTGCTGTGAGTTCATCTACAAGGATTGTAGAGTCTAGAGACAAAGGTTTTGTACTAGATCTGAAACTTCTCTTTACTATAGTGGATTGCTTTTCGGGAAAGTTTCCCCCCAGGTTTTTTACTATGAAACTGGTTGGTTTCATTGGTTTTCCTGGGTCATCATATCTTGTCTTATTTATTTTTTCCACAGCATGATTTTGACATGATATTGATATTTGTTTGTTTTAACAAGTTTCATTCAGAATGCCAAGTCATCTTATCAGACCTTTTCGATACTAACCTTCCCACTTTCATATACAGTCGGGGTTAAGAGTCATTGTGTGGCATCCCGGTCACTTCTCCCTCTGTGATCATATAGGAGTTTTACTCCAACATACATGGATTCGATATTTCTATACCCCAGTTTGTCACTTGCGTTTGGGGTATAAGCATGCTACTCACTCCAAATCTTATATCTGAGGTGCTACACATTCCTAGGGTAGTGCATCCTAACTACCCTGGCTGCGATCATCTGAGGATTATGTTCAAAGACGAACTCATGTCTCTATTCTATGAGACACCATCTTCATAGGGTGATCATCAAAACACCCGATGATCGATCTTTGCTAAAGGTCTGAGATTCCTTAACATGGTGATGACATTCATTCTCCATCCTCTGTCTCATTATAACTCTATCACAGAGCCTCATGCTCAATTTTTGTTATCCCTCATTGAGGATCTTTCTATTGACTTTCCTTCTCACTTCATCTTATCCCTTATAGATGTCTATAGGGACACGACGACTCGTGATAAGCTCATTTTTTCTTCGCCTATCACGAGGATCCTTCACCATTTTTCTGTCTCCTTTCCCGCATTTGATCACTTCTTTGTCATAAGTGCCATTGACGCTGCTACCGTTAGATAGATTGATGCTCATCTTCGCCCAAGGCGGACGCAGACCAAAACGACAGCTCCTCTAGCTTCTTCAGCTCCATCCACCTCCGCTCCTTCTTCTGCCGGTGGAGTCACTCTCAAGGCCATCATGGCACAACTTGTGCGCATGGATGCTCGCCTTGACACTCTCAATGATAAGTTATGTCAGGTGAACACCCGTGTTGGTCATATTGCACGACAACAAGCTATCATGGGTGGTTTCACTGCAAATGTTTGCAATGGAAAATTCTTACTTTAATTTGAAGAAGTAGGAATGAGCCTTGATTTTGAGGGAGCAGTGCTGATCTTTTTTGACTTAGAGATGACTCTTTATTTTGACAGAGTGTCAATAGGATTTTTCTCTCTAAGTGTCTATCTTTTTTTTCTCATACGAGAAGCCTATATTTATAGGCGATTCAGTGGCCATTGATTTGAAATTTTCACTTAGTATTTATTGAGATTTAATTACAAATTTTGAATTTAAATTTAATTTGGGTTGTGTATTTAATAAGAACTTTCCAAGTGCATCTTTTATTCAAACATTGCCACATGGCTTTCATATTTCACACAACCCCATGGCTTGGGCACATGTCATTTCTATGTGCGTCGTAGTAACCCTTGGGCTTGCCTGTGGGTTGATTTCATTTGTTGATTGTCCGCTATTGACACATCATCAAATGGAAATTAATTGGATCACAAATATTTGATCATGATAGATCAAACAAATGCGAATACATCATAAAATTTTGATGTCTGCAGTAGCATCAACAATGGCTAGCCAAAGCGATGGGCTAAGGTTCCTAAACGGCTACTATTATGGGAACGTCGTATGAGTATATAATGTATTGTACCATCCTTTAATGGTAGACTTATTGAGTTGGGCTTAGTCCTGTTGTGTTTTGTACAGTTTGGGTTTTTTTCCCTATAAAGTCTCTACGTGGGTGTGTGTATTCTTCACTACATTAAAAATGTTTGTCCATGAACAATGTCAAACTTGAATCTTGATTGCTTAACTATCCAGTTAATATTTGATTAAATTGATTAAAATTATTTTTAAGCAGTTGTAAGGATCTAGCCTCGTTTCTTAATATTGTATTAAAACTGTCCCATTGGTTGCTATTGCATTTTCCAAATTAAAGCTTTATTATTTTCAATCACAATCATTAGTAGTAGCTAAAAAAATAGTTATGTTTGCCTTGGAATGACGTAACACTCATATTTACGATACATGATATAGTAATAATAGACTTCAATAATATGTAAATAGTACATAAGCAGTACTGTTTGTTTTTTTTTTTTTTCTTTTTTTTTTTGGGATATATTATTTAAAACGTAAAGGGTGTACAAGAGACTATATCAATGGGGATACCATCATATTTAAAATCTATTTCTTATTTTCCAATTTTATTTAAGTAAACTTTATGCATATGCACAGGCCTAGATTGAATAGTTATGATTAATTCGTACTTAGTTATCTTTTACCAACGTGAAACCAAAAAAAAAAAAAAAACCCAAAATTTAAATATTTGTCATTTTGAATGAAAAATTTTTAATTTAGGTTTTTAAAAAAGTAGTCGGTTTTTTTTTATTATATAATTTTATAGTTAATATTATGAGGATTTCAACCGTGATTCTCTTAATAAATGACAGCGTGTTATGTCATTTGGTGACGCCTCGTGGTTGCTCGACCACCAGTCGCAATGACACTCGCATTCCTCTCATCTCATCTTGGCCTCGGTGCAAGAGATGATATACGGAGGTGTGTCATACCTCAGGGGTGTGACTGGAATATGAGTCAATTTTATGGAAATTACCAAGGGTAAGTGAAGTCGCCACCAATCATTAGGTTTTTCTAAGGTGTGATTAGTCAACTATTTCTATTTGATTTTATTACCGATCCTAGGTTAAGAAAAAATCATTTTTCCTAATCTAATGTGAATGGGTGAAAAATCTTGATTCTTGAGTTTGGAAGTCAGGTTACGTGTGGGGAAGGTGTTAGGCACCCCACAATGCCTGTCCAAAGATAGCCCCTTGTTTTGGTAAAATCATAATTTTTAGACATTAGCAATTGAAAACAAGATATTGGCATTAGCTTACGAGGCTTTGAATGTGTTGGGCTTTGAGGTTTGATTTTGGAATGGGTATGGTCTCGATCGATGCTTTCTAAGTGTGTTTGAAGTTGTTATGGCGCAACGACAGGGTTTCGCGTTTATGTATACGGCGCGTATCAACATGCTCGTACTGTGACGAGTTGAAGCCCTTTAAAAGATCAAGCATGTTAATGCATGTCGCATACACGGGGTAACCAATGTCACTTGGTGACATGGATCAAGACAATCACACCGCGATGATTGTGCACCCAATATAGTATGAATATGCACCTACAACAATCGCCTTAAGCACATATCCACACTGCAAGGTCAAGAGCTCTCATAACTAGAGAGGTTCACTCACGTTGCCACGAGAGTCTGTCATACAAAGTGCACAATCTCCCATATACAAGCAGTTATAGATATACATACATCATGCACAATGCAACCACACAGAGCAGAAAAGTAAATTAGACATTGCTAACATTCCAAGGATAAGGCCTCGCAAGGTATAGGAAATGTAAAACAGACATTGCCATATCTAGGGAATGCGGTCTAAGCAAGGAGCAGGAAAATAGAGGGGGGGGGGGTTGGTACATGGAGGGGGACCCTAATACATGCTCTAGAGAAGAAGCTTAGAGAGAGGGAGAAAGAAAACTGCTTTAGAGGGGCTAGGCCCCCCAATCTATTGAACATTGCCTCTTGGTGGGCTTACATCTTTTTGCTTGCATCTTTGCCCTTTTTGCTTGCACCTGGGAGGTTGTGCCCTCACTCTAAGCGTCCTAACTCCATGCATGTACATGAAACAAACAAGGAAACAAGCCAACAGACAAGTAAAGAAAAGAATAGAAGGAAAGCATCCTAATAGACAAGCTAGGAAAAGATGTCAAACGGGGGCAAAAAAGCATGTGAAGCACATGAAGAGGCAAACAAACATGTTATCAAACAAAATAGGGTGTCCTAGGAGGAAAAATGTAGGTTTGGATCAAATGTCCATAGTTTCATTGGATTGGAGTACGGACGACACACAGACTCATGCATGAACATGTAGGCAAGCATGCAAAGAGAAAGCATAGAAGCAAGGAAAGCCAAACGGGTAGCACAAAGCAAGCAAGGCAAGCATATCAACGTCACGCGAAGCGGAGAAAGTTGCGAATCAAGCACGCCAACACCACAGGGGTGTATCTCACAAATGGTCACACCTAATCAATCCCTAGGAGAGATGGATGCGACCACACAAGCACAAGCCCGTGAAGGGCGCAAAGCATGGCAAAGCCTAGATCTAGAGAGGCTATCATGGAGATAAAGCGTAGGAGTAAGTAAGCAAACATAAACATGAAAAGGAAATGATCCAAACCCTTTAATATAGGCCTAGGTGTATGGATGTAGGCCTAGACCACAGGATCTAGATCTACACCCCACCAATAAGGGCCAAAACACAAGAAAGAGAGATATCAAGAGGTAGAAGGGCATTAGAAGAACATGGCATAGCAACCAACATGTAAATCTAGACACGTGAACAAGGCCTAGAGCACTCAAAGATATAGATCTAAGCGTAGACAAGGAAAAGAGCACAAAAGCATGTAGATCTAAGTATAAATATGGCAAATAACACATAGGTGTGTAGATCTAAGCGTAAACATATCAAGGAGCCTAAAAGCATGCGGATCTAAGTACAAACATGGAAAATAATACATAGGCACGTAGATATAAGCGTAAACGTGACAAAAAATACATAGGCACATAGATCTAAGCGTAAACATGGCAAGTAGCCTAAAAGCACGTCGATCTAAGCATAAACACGGAAATGAGCCTAAAACCATGTGGATCTAAGAACAAACATTAAATTTAGACATATCCTAGGCCAAAAAGGCTAGACCAACAATATCAAATCGATAAATCATGGCATAAGCAAGGAAACATGCTAGAAAAACTATAAAGACATGCTAGGAAGCAAGATTAAAGCTAGGAAAAGCAATAAAGCATTTTATTAAGCAAGATAAAGCTAAGAAAAAGCTATAGAAAGAAAAGGGTGTGGATTGTAGCTAAAAAGCTACATCCACACCCCTAAACATCAAATCCAAGGTATAGAACCAAGGAGAGGAAGATGGGGTGCAAGAACACTACCTTGATGGTTGTAGAGAAAAAAGATGAATCTAAGGTGTTTGAAGGTGTTGGGGGGAGAAATTAAAGAGAGGAGAGAGAGAATCTGGCTAGAAAAACTACCTAAATTCTTTTCTTTTATTATTAGTATTATTATTATTATTATTATTATTTGAAAAATGATGGATCTGGAAACTTTTATAGCTAAAAAGTGACTCTTCGGCTTCCGGCATGCCTTGTAGGGCCTCCGGCCACCCTGCTAACATCAGTTATTTCGGCCTTTTGCTTTGTCTAGCTTCCAATGCATATTTGAAGGCCTTTCCAGACTCAGATTGAGATGATCTTGGTGTCCCTGGAAAGCGCTAGATGTCTAGTTTTCAGAACACTAATGAAATTAAAAATCAACAATCCGATAAAAAATTATGGCCTTGGGAAGTGTGCTAATGTGTTTTTCATGATTTTCTAGATATTTCAATCGTTTTAACTCTGATTTTGACCAATGAATAGTCGTTGGAAAGGGAATTTGATAATCTTCACAATGGTGCTAATCCAAACCCGTTCTAATGGTTGAATCAAAATTAGGATTTCTAGTGTCCTTGGGAGTCAACCTTGGGTCAAACTTGGTCAAAGTTGATGAAAATCACTAAGTAGCTCAGATTTGATCTAAAAACATAAAAAAAATGTTGTTTTGGGATGACTTTGACCGACTTTGTCTTTCGGTCAACCCAGGGTTGACCAAGGGCATTTTGATGAATTTGACCGAAAAAAGGCACTTTGAGTGCTCCGATGCCCAAACAGGTTGTGCCACATCAATCTAGATTCTTCCACGGCCTTGTGGAGAAAAAATAATATTTTTGGAATTTTCGGGGTCTAGCACACAAATCGAGGTCGGACAAAATATGGGGTCTACATCATTGAGCTACAAAATTATTGATAAAAGACAATAGTTAATACAACAAACCATTTAGGTACTTGAAATCATTTAATTTTGTTGTTATTCATTTGTTAGAATATGCAGATTAATCATCCAAAATTGCTTCATTTTAGAAAGAAAATTAAGTAAATTTACTAAAGTATTTATGTAATTGGTTTTTATTTCCTATCTTAATTTTTGTGTTGGTGGTTTAATCAACTTCAATAATAAGTGTTATATTTTTAAAAATAAAAGTGATTAAAATTTAGTTGCTACAGAAATCTATATTAAAAATATACAATATTTAGAGACACAAATTTGAATATATGGCATCCGTTTTATGAGTTTTACATCTTATAGTCATCGAAGAGTATGAGAGCAAGTTTATTTCGCATTAAAAACATGCATGCAGATGAATTGAATATTACCATATCATGAACACAAGCATGTATTGGGTGAAGAATTAAAAAAAAATTACAAAGAGTTTAATAACAACTTTTGTTTTATTCCGAAATATCCCAGCTACAGTAACAGAACAAATACTATCTACAACAACACTCCAAATCATAGCAGCTTTAGTAAAAGGCTGAACTCAAACAAATCTAAAAATTACTATCCAACATTCCACAATTTCATTTAAATAAAGAAAAAGGGAAGATGATAGACTGAAGTAAATGAAATTCTACTTAGAATAGAACTCCTATAACCTATTTGCAAATAGTATTTCCTTATTCTGCATTAGATACAATAGCTTGGGAGGCATTTTAATATTGTTTGTTGGTACAGCACGAGGATTTTGCTTGCCCAAAATAGTAGGCTTGACATTAACACAAGTGGAAGTAGCAGATCCTCCTGCTCCCTTGTATACGAGATCAATGTCAGCAACCACCACTTGTTGGCATGGTACACTGTTACTGCAAATAAGCTTCACAGCTTCCTTTGTTGCAGAAGTGCCTCTAATGTTCTTGAAGCTAACATTGCTGATCTTAACTTTCGAGGGAGACTGAAAGCAAAACAAACAGACAAAAACCCACACAAGAATTTGATATTAATATCTATAATTTTTTTTTTCCTTCTTTTAACTTTTAACATCAAAATGAGTGTATATATTTGTGATGTTTATAATAACCTTGTTTGAGCATTGATTGTTTGGGCAGTAGCCTTGATCAATGAGAATAGGATTGGCAACATTGTTCATGATAATATTCTCGAAATGCATATCAGAAGCACTCCCAGGAGGGCTAGAAGGCCATGTTTTGATTCTAACACCATTCTTTGTATTGCTAAGGGTGCCACCAATTACTCTGATTCCTGAAACTGGTTGTTCATTCTGGTACCTTCCAAGACTTCCAACGCTGATACCATGGCCAGGTCCACAAGTTACTTGGTTAGCAGTAACATCTTGGGTTCCATCACCAATGGAGATGCAATCGTCACCTGTTCCAATTTTGGCATTGGTGATGGTGATCTTAGATGAACGTCCGATGTGGATTCCATCGGTGTTAGGGCTATCTCCGGGTGCAGTTATGGTAACATGTTGTATTTGCAAGTTCTTGCATCCCATAACATTTATGTGAAAAAATTTGCTATCCTTCGATTGAATGTCATGGACTATTGAATTTGTGACGTAATCGAACCTTATATTCTGTTCATGTTTACAAGTTAGATATATCAAAACACAAAATATGAACGCCATAGTTTCATTTAAATATATTATAGTAAAATGCTAACGCTTCTTCAA
The DNA here is from genome assembly GCF_002906115.3 of Quercus suber. NCBI lineage: Eukaryota > Viridiplantae > Streptophyta > Magnoliopsida > Fagales > Fagaceae > Quercus > Quercus suber. The sequence continues at coordinate 267,974 of NW_027069994.1, forward strand.
ATTACTATATTAAAAAAATTACAAATATATATCAATGAATGTGGTTGGTACTACTTTAACAATATTATATATATATATATATAATTTAAAAAAAAAAAGTCTTTTCAGACAAAACAATTTGTCACAGCTTGATGTTATATGCAAGTATGATTGGTGAACCATCGCTTTCACCTTTAACCACCACTTTTTTCTCCATTACACATAGTTGCACAAGTTAGGGTCATGGCACACAAGTTGTGTCCATATTCTGTATTTGGACTTTCTCATATACGAATTTGGAATTCTCTTTTTTGGTGAGTTGTGACACCTCATTATATAAAGCTTGCATCAAATTATTTATAATATGATAATATCCTTAACATCATTAAACGAATAAGTGCTTGAATTAGTATTTCGTGATGGTTAAATTTTTTAAAGTTGTAATGTCTATATATATCTACATAAATATAATGAAAATTTAAATGCAAATTATTAAGATTGAAATCTTACGATAGGAAGTGTTTTGCAGCTGTACTTTTTGGCACAATTATTTTTTTGCCACGCTGTTTGTCCTTTGCCATCAAAAACTCCACCACCTGACACAGTGAGACTGTTGATACGTTGAAAAGAAACCCAAAAGCCTTTACCATTGAAGGAGGAAAGGTCTGATGGGGCCTGTAGGGTGCCTTGAAGGTGAAACTCAATAGCACCTTTGCATGGACCTAATAAAGTCACTACACCTAGTTTGTATGTCCCTGCTGAAATCACAACTTTACTTCCTGCTACTGCGCATGCAGCTTTCCAAGCTTTTGTCAAAGCCTGATAAACACGTTATGAAAAATCAAAATCAGTATATTACAATCATTTTTCATGTTAATGTTTTATCATCTGGTCAAGACACCAAAGAGTTTTTAATGTGAGCAGAGTTTGAACCCGAGTACTTTTATTTGACATTAAAAGACTTTACTAGTTAAGTTAACTAGAACCTACTTCTCATGTTAATTAGGTATAGTTAATTGTGCTACACATATTCATACCTGGGTGATATCGGCATTAGGTTGTCCTCCATATGATTTAACGTCAAAGATTTGCCCGGCACTGGTGGATGCCAACAACAATAGCAAGGAAATTGTTACAATGCTCAAATTCTTTCCCATTTTATTGTTCTATATTTCCTTGCTATTGCCAATTTGTTGTGCGGTATGATGGTTTCCCTATTTGGTTTGAAGCTATTTATACTACAGTACCTGAGCTCATCACCATTAAAGCTATCCAACTGATATTAACTAATTTTATGCATGGTTGCTAAGAACTCTCCTGTTTACACTTCAACTTCTATACTATTATTAGCTTTCGTGCTTCCTCCTTCGCTAATTAATTTATAGTTTATCGTTATAATCAAACCGTTGATGACCAGTTGAGATTAAATCAATTTCATTGACCATGGAAGGATAAATTATTAACAACTTTATGATTGAATTATGCGAATAACTCTAAAGGATTATAACATGTCTCTTTTTTGGTTCATTATTCTATAAGATAAGATTATTACTACTATATATCACCCTAACTTCTTAGCCTTAAATGGCAAGCTCTTAGCCACCTGAAATCTGTTATTTTCTCCTTGAAGCGAATTGAATACTTCCCGTTAGAGAGGGGGGGAAAAAGTCTAGAAAAATAATCACCTCTGAAAACTATCCAAAGTTAGTATAGGTATCATGCCCGTCTATAGTGTAAAATAGAAAAAAAAAAATACTATATAGGAGAGGTTGAACTCACCTTCTCAATTATTATATTTATCATTATTGCCATAATTAGTTTACAATTGTTTGTCAATTATTAAATACTAGCCGGTAACCAGGGCAATGCTCGAGAAAGTTAGACATAATCCTTTTTGTCTAAATAAGAAATCAGATAATTATGATAACCAACGAACATTTATTATAATAGTAATGCCAAGAATATTGTAGTTTTGTCACCTTTTGAGTATTTTTAAATAAAATATTTAGGGTTTAAATTCTCTCTTCTCTATTGCAACTATCAAATTACAAATAAACGAAATCAACAAATACTTTCAATGGTCTTTCTTAGAATTTAGAAGTTTGAAATTGGAAACGTTTTTTGGTTCTTAAAAGTAGAGACTAAGAGACTGATGTTGTCTATCTATGAGTTTTTAGTATGTAGAATACAGAAGCTTCGCCGACTTGCCCTCCTTAATTCTCCAACCATGAAACTTGTTCACTTTCTCCCCCTAGACTGTGACATATTACCACCATCAACCTCCACAAAATTGTACTGTTTAAAGACAAATTTGTGATAAAGAAATCAGGTTGTGAATAATCAAGAGAAAGAGAATGTAGAAATAATGAAATTCGTATGAAATTCAAATTTTGACCGGGCCTAAAGGTAGGGGTTTTAATTAACTAGCAAATGGAGTTGATGATTTTGGCCTTAAAACTTATCAACCCAAAGGAGAGTGGGAATTCTCCTTTTTCATCAGGTTGTGAAACACGACACTTTTCTACTACTATTTTTGGTAGGTGAACTTCCACGCAACTTTTGAAGTGTTTAATACTAATACCGATTTTCAACAATGACAAGCCATAAAATATATCATTGTTCATGTTCCAACCCACGATTATTCTTACTTTGGTTGAATATGACTTTGATGTTGGTTGAACTTCAACAAATAGTAATTTTGAACAATAGTATGTTTCACATCAAATGAGAGGAAAACATTTCTTTTCTTTTCTTTTTTTTTTTTGTATAATTGATAATATATGCCAATATTGATGTCAATGAGACTAACATTTAAGATAGGTTATGAATTACATGTTAAGCTTCCTTCTTCAAATCATTTGTTTTATTTATTATGATATGCAAACTTTTCATCACCTTCATATTTATTTTTCCCAATCATGCTGCTTCACATTCTCTTGATATTTTGTTTGATAAAAGTTGAATCCATCCTCATGTAACATCCAAATCCAATTGGCTCGACCATAATCCAATTGATGATCGTGGTCTGCACTAAACACTTCAAAAGCAACATTGAAGTTCTCGTACCAAAAATAGCTGCAGAAAAGTGTAGTTTCTAATATTTTGATGTAAAAGAGAATTCACACACTCTTTTGGGCTAAAGAGTTTTAAGTCCAAAAACATCATCTCCATATTTATAACGGTAGTTGTTCTTTAGGTTGTTGATGATTTGTATATTGTGCTTTCTAAACTCTTGGGGTGTCAATGTGTAAACTAGATTGAATATGAGTGATTGAACAAGTAATTTAATTGACATGTTATAGGAGAGATTAAGCATTCAATATACTCTAAGATCATAACGAGTCAAAGAGTTGAAGCATTCGAGATATATATATATATATATATCATATTAAATTTGAAGAACTTGTCAACATGCAATGATTCCAAATAGTACATTAGTCTCAAAATTCATTCATCAATCTATGGAAAGCACATAGACAATCCCAAGAACACATGTTAAAAATATTAGGTTTCACTTATAACCCTAGCTAGAGATTTAGCCATACATAGTTAGGCAAAAGAAATCAATAAAAACAATGCTAAACGTAAAATTTTCGTGATATTGCCTATTGAAACTAAAGTAATAGTATAATTTTAAGCAATCAACTAGGACCCGTGGAAGTATTGTTGCTTATTAAACCTCCTACTGTTTCAGTTGCATTGGTGGGTATCTTAGACTTCTTTAAGGCCATTGATCTGGGTAGATTGGAGACATGAAGATTTCTAGGATGGAATCCCACCAAGCATTCTTGACATTTGTACAAAAATACATCATCTACATATCTATAATGGTAGTTGTTCTTTAGGTTGTTGATGATTTGTACGTAGTGCTTTCTGAACTCCCGAGGTGTCAATGTGTAAACTAGATTGAATATGTGTGATTGAACAAGTAATTTAATTGATATGTTATAGGAGAGATTAAGCATTCAATATTCTCTAAGATCATCACGTATCGAGGAGTTGAAGCGTTCGAGATATATATATATCATACTAAATCTTAAGAACTAGTCAACATGCAATGATTCCAAATACTGAATTTATCTCAAAATTCAATCATTAATCTATAGAAAGCACATGGTTAATCCCAAGAATACATGTTAAAAATATTAGGTTTCACCTCTAACCTTAGCTAGAGATTTAGCCACACATAGATAGGCAAAAGAAATCAATAAAACAATTCAAAACCTGTAAAAGAAAAAGAAAAAAAAAAGATTAAAAAAAGTTCTAGGACTTTTCCTCTTTTATTGTGTCAACCTCCAAAAGATAAAGAGAAAATCCCACAAATTTAGGATGTAAAATCCGTGATTTTTGGAATTGTATCAGGTGTCAACTTCCATCACAATTTTGGCCTTCAAAATGATTTTTTTTTTTTTTTGAATTTGTGTTAAGCTAAAAAGTTGAAGATTTTCTACTCTTGGACATTTGTGCAACATGGCAAAAATACTAAAACAGTGTAGAATGTATCCATATCAGGATTTTTCCAATTTTCTCTTAAATGAATATTTTTCATCACTTTTTAATTCCAGTACATTTTTTTTTTTAACTTCTTTAATGCTCAAAGGCCATGCTCCAATTGATCTTGACCCTTGGATTCTCTTGGTTGGTTGCATGTCTGCTTGATTAGTTCACTAGTTTTAATCTCCCTTAAGAGAAAAATACACATTAAGAATATATATATATATATATAAGAGATATCTTTTAAACTCATATATTTGCATGTAATTAAAAATAAAATTTTTGTGATATTGCCTACTGAAACTAAAATAATAGTGTAATTTTAAGCAATCACTTCAAAAGCAACATGGAAGTTCTCGTACTAAAAATAGTTGTAGAAAAGTGTAGTTTTTAATATTTTGATGTAAAAGAGAATTCACACTCTTTTGGGTTAAATATTTTTAAGTCCAAAAACGTCATCTCCATATTTATAACGTCTCTTCAATCTCTCTCGACAGAACTTGTCTCTTCACCTCTCAAAACCTCTCTCACTCACTCCAAACCTCTTCCCCACTCATTCTTTGGTCTCAAGGTCTTCTTTCTTCTCTAGTATTATGCTTTCTCACTCATTAATCATGCATTTCATATCTTTTGACCTAATTTTTGGGGTTTTTGAAATCTTTTGAGATTTTTTTCAAAATTGTTGAGGCTTTTGATAAAGTTTTGGGATGGGTTTTGTTTAAATGATCTTGTATCATCATGCATTGCATCACATATGCATTATAACAATGTTTTATGCATTTTAGATATATGTTTTACTTTGCTACAATGTTGTGTGCTGATAGGTTTGGATTGGGTTGAGCCCATGATGTTTTTAAGTTTGCGTGTCACATGCTCATGCATTTTAATGCATACGTACCTTCAATTCTTTATATTCATATATATTGATTTGTTTGGTTCTTTTCTATTTGTCTCTCTCTCTCTCCCTCTCTCTCTCTCTCTTTCTTGTGTTAGTCTGCTCTATGGCACCCAAACACAAATCTGCTTCGTCTCAGAACCCTCTACGTTTCGGGGCAACTTCTTCTTCTGATCCTACTCCTTCTCATGTACGGTTCCATGATGATAAAACCCAAAAGGACTTTTCTAAGAACTTTTCTAGATGAGACATTCATTCGAAATGCCAAGTCATCCTATCGGACTTTTCCGATACTGACCTTCCCACTTTCATATACAGTCGGGGTTGAGAGTCATTGTGTGGCATCCCGGTCACTTGTCCGTCTATGATCATACAGGAGTTTTACTCCAACATACATGGATTTGATATTTCTATACCCCAGTTTGTCACTTGCGTTTGGGGTATACGCATACTACTCACTCCAAATCTTATATCCGAGGTGCTACACGTTCCTAGGGTAACGCATCCTAACTACCCTGGCTGCGATTGTCTGAGGACTATATCCAAAGACGAACTTATGTCTCTATTCTGTTAGACACCATCTTCATGGGCTGATCATCAAAACACTCGATGCTTGACCTTTTCTAAAGGTCTGAAATTCCTTAACATGGTGATGACATTCGTTCTCCATCCTCTATCTCATTATAACTCTATCACAGAGCCTCATGCTCAATTTTTGTTATCCCTCATTGAGGATCTTTCTATTGACTTCCTTTCTCACTTCATCTTATCCCTTATAGATGTCTATAGGAATACAACGACTCGTGATAAGCTCATTTTTTCTTCACCTATCACGAGGATCTTTCACAATTTTTCTGTCTCCTTTCCCACATCTAATGCCATTGACACTGCTACCGTTGGATAGATTGATGCTCACCTTCGCTCGAGGTGGATGCAAACCAAGACAACAGCTCCTCCAGCTTCTTCAGCTTCATCCACCTCTGCTCCTTCTTCTTCTGCCGGTGGAGTCACTCTCAAGACCATCATGGCACAGCTTGTGCACATGGATGCTCACCTTGACACTCTCAATGATGAGTTGTGTCAGGTGAACACCCGTGTTGGTCATATAACACGATAACAGGCTATCATGGGTGGTTTCACTGCTTCTTCTCCATCTCTACCAACTTTAGAGGATGAGAATGATGATGGCTCCGGTAGTGATGATGCTGATGAGGACGATGGTGCCTGCTCGCCTAGTGATGATGAGATGTCTACTTGATTTACTTACCCTTTGTCACTCGTGACAAAAAGGAGGAGTAGTTTTGATATGAGAGTAGTCATACACATAAAGGGAGAGTTAGCATAGGAGATTTTTGTTAGAGGAAGTGTCTATTTTTTCCCGAGGGATGTAGTGAGGACTTATGTATTTTTTTTCTTTTCTTCTTTTAGAGATACATTGTTCTTACATTGTGATAGCAGACCTTGTACTTATAATGATATATATATATATATGATGAGGTTGTTATTACAGTTCTTTCTTCTATCTTTACATGTGTTGTTTCTTTTCTCCCTTTATGCACATGCTTCTTATATCTTGTATGCAATCTTCTATTTCTGTTTCACACTAAGATGCCTTGATGAGTTTTGTTTAAAGTGTTTTAGAAATACAAGTTGTCAAAGTCTTCCTTGCCATGAACTCTCTTCTTGCAAAGTTTTTCAAGAGTTTGTGTTAGGATAGATTTTATTGTTTATAACAAGTAAGTATGAGTTGAGTGATTTATGACTTCTTTCATATGTTTATTTGTTTGTTGTGGTTTTGTCACTGATTGCCAAATGGGGAGATTGTTAAGACATATGTGAATCACGTTAGGAACATATGTCAATATAGAATTGGCTAATCTTTTGACAAAACGCACTTTACTTTTAATTAGTTTAATCTAGAATGTGTTTAATACTTCAAGGAACAAGGTTTCAAGTTCAAGTGTTAAAGTCATGCAAGTCTGTCCAAGAATCAAGTGAAGAAGTGTTGGATTTTAAAGCTTGACAGCTAGTATCTATCAAGGTTTAAAAAACTGTTTTAGCCCGACGCTCGACAGCTACTCGATAGATAAGGTATTTGTCAAGGTTTATGAAAATCAATTTTCCAGATCTGATTTCATTCTAATTCATGAATAGATATTTGAGCTTTCTTTTCTCAAAACCCTAAACATATATAAGGATTGTTTTAAGGGCTGTCGCGGTTGATGCAACTGAATGCAAAAGTTTTTCACAAGCATATTGTGAACTGGAGAGATGTGCCCTAGTTCATCTTTCTTTTCAAGAAGCTACTGTGTTTGTACACCGTAGGGTTTTGTGACCAAGGAGCTTTATAATCTTCTTTGTGTGATGAACTGAAGAACTTTGCAACTAACATCCTTCTCAAGTTGGTGATTAAGTCGTGTATTGGGATCCACATAATTGTTAGTCACGTACTGAGAGCCGTGCATTAAAAGGATAGATTGTCACTATAGAACAAGTCTAATTGGGTATTGGATAAGGGTTCAATTGTAGGTTGGTATAAGGTACTGGGATTCCTTTACTTGTAACCACTTGCTGTGATAATAGTGGATTCTCAAGAGTGGTGACCTTAAAATCACCCGGTGGAGTTTTTACCGTGTAGGCTTTGCCCATTCGTAAACAAATCACTGTGTCAATTTATTTTCCGCTGCATATTTAGTTATTTGGTGATTTGTTTGTGCTGCCATGTATATTGTATGTTAATCTAATTAATTAATCAACTTGGCTAATTAATTGATTAATTTATCATAAGGGGTCAATACATTCTTGGTCTATCACTTTTAATCGTCAATAGATACTAGCTATCAAGTTTTAAAATCCAGCACTTCTTCACTTGATTCTTAGATGGACTTTTATAGTTTTAACAGTAGAACTTGAAATCTTGTTCCTTGAAGCATTAAACACATCCTAGATCTACCCAATTACAAGTAAAGTATATTTTGTCAAAGAATTAGCCAATTCTATAATGACATATTTTCCTAACAAGATTTACATATGTCCTAACAGCTTAAACAAGCATCTCAATACACAACTAAGCAAGTGAGCTTTGTGGCTCGTATTTGTGATGAGTACGTTTAAGATTGTCTCTTATATCTCATACTCATATCACTTTTTTTGATAAGAAGAACTAGAAAATCTTAAGAGAAAGACATAAATAACCATCTCACCACTAAAACCCACCAATCATGTATAACATATGTATACTTCAGCATAGCAAAATTGCGATGTTAAAGTTTACATGATTGGGTATTTCTTCTCTCTCTTATATGCCCATGCATGCTGTGCTTAAAAGAAAAAATATGCAAAGAAAATAAAAGCAAAAAGAATTAAAATGCTTTTAAAATGATTATAAGCATGTTTCTAGGAGATGTAGGAGCTATAGGATGTACCTCAAATGTGATAGTCCCCATCAAGCAGTTATAATTGTGTGTGAGTGTATTTGATTTTCTCATGTCTTAAATCTTAATAATATGAGACAATTATGCACTCTTGCTATGTTTCACATACAACACTCACACTCTTTGCTACTTTTGATACATCTGTAAGTACAATGTGATTTAGCCATCACAGGAGATACATGTGTTAATATATGCTCACCAAACTATCTTAACTTGTTTTTGAAATATAAAATTGGTTAAACTTGTTTAGTGTGTATGTGTGTGTGTTTTTGGATCTATGGATGCTATGCTTATATGTTGAGAGATGTCTTGAGAGCTTAATATGATGTTTGGATCTTTGGTTAAGTAGCTTGCTTGTTGCATTTATTTCCTTGTGTTTTTCCCTTTGAAAAACTCCTTTTCTTTAAGCTCGACAGCTTCTCGACAGATCCTCAACAAATTCATTTCTATCTATAAGGTTGAATTTAATCAACCATCTTGTTGGCTTTCTTCCGTGCCAAATTTGCTTGTATTTTAGCATTTAATAACCATGTATTTAGGTGGGAATCTTGAAAGGGTAGTGTGTGAGAGAGTGTGAAAAAATGCTCAAGATTGTGCAAAGAAATAGGGACTCGTGACTGGATCTCGCGGGTGGCTCACGGCTTGCAAGTCACCAAAAGTTGTACACGTGCCAAGCATGCCAGAAGCTGAAAAGTCATGCCAGCTGTCGTACTACAGGACAAAAGTCCCTGGCTGGCCAGGCCGTTAGCTCGCGGCTTGAACTCGCGACTCAACCAAGTCGCGAGGCCAAGTCGCCAACTTGCCCTATTTGGCAAAAACTGACGTTTCACATTCCATTCTCACCCTAGTATAAATACCCCTCATTCCCACGAAATGTAGAGAGTTTCTAGAGAGAATTTTGAGAGAGAAACCCCAGAGAAAAAAAGATTGCCTCATCCACAATCTTCACCTAAGAGACTCTTCAAATTCATCTACTCTCTTCCTTTCCATTGATACATCCTTGAGAGGTTCTTGAACAAATCCTTTTCTCACCACACCCACGTCTGTGAAAAGGTTCTTTTGGTGCTAAAGGAAGCAATTTGGAAGGGACCAATGGTTATTGGTTGATGTTATAGGCTATAGCGGAATCTGGTAAGTTAGAAAAGAAAAATGTTCGGTGCAACCTTGTTGGAGCAGGAAGCTTGGATAGCTTAGGTACCTGGGTAGATTAGGCTCAGAGGGTCTATTGATGTTCATGTATCCCAACTAAATTTTCTAGTGGATTATTAACCGCTTGGAGGGCGGCGGAGAGGTTTTACGCCGAGGGCTTCGATTTCCTCTTTGATAACACATCGTGTATTGTCCTTGTATTTACATCTCTCTTCCCTTTATCTTTACCATTTAATTACTACTGTGATTGTGATTATTTATGGTTTAGATTGTTTATCAATTCTGGTATAAGCTTATTATCATCTTCCGCACATTTATTGTTTGATATAAAGTTTGAATTGGTAATTTGTTGTCCGGGGGTCTAAACGTTCATAGTGTTTTCAACGCTATTTGAACTTTCAATTGGTATCAGAGCGGGTGCAATTGTTGTAGTTTAATCACTCTAGTACGATCCTTAACCCTACTTTGAGATGGATAGGTCTCAATCTCTAAAAGTGCCACCATTTTTTTATGTAAATAATTTATGCATTTTGGAAAGTCCAAATGAGGGCATTTTTATGTTCTATTGATTATGTTGTGTGGGATGCAGTTGAATTTGGTTGGACTAAGCCGGAGGTTGCCAAATCTACCTGGGATAAGGCAACTCTTGCTACAGCTATTGCTAATAGTAAAGCCTTGAATGCTATTTTTTGTGGTGTCTCCCCAGAAGAATTTCACAAGATTTCACACATCACCGTTGCTAAGGAAGCATGGGAGATTCTGGAGACTACCTATGAAGGAACAAAGAAGGTGAAAGACACAAAACTACAGATGTTGACCACTCACTTTGAGGAGCTCAAGATGAGCGAGGATGAGTCCTTCAACTCTTTTTATAGTAAGTTGAACGAGGTGGTTGTCGGCAAATTCAATTTGGGAGAAAAGACGGGGGATTCAAAAATTGTAAGGAAGATCCTTCGATCACTACCAGAAAGTTTTCATGCCAAAGTAACAGCTATTGAAGAGAGCAAAGATCTTGATGACATTAAAGTTCAAGAGCTAGTTGGTTCTTTGCAAACATATGAATTGTCTCTACTTATGCAGAAGAAGAGCAAATCTCTTGCTCTTAAAACAATTGATGAGAGAGTGGTATCTCATGACTCTTCAGAAGAGGATGCAATAGATAAACATGTGGCGTATCTTGCAAAGAACTTCTGAAAATTCTTGAAACTCAAGAACGGTGGGAAATTTGGTGACAAAGGAAAATTTCAGAGTTCCGAGAAGGAGAAGAAAGAATTCCAAAGGAAAGATTGCAGATATTCCCAATCTTCTCAAGGAATCACGTGTTTCAAGTGTAATGGACATGGACACTTCAAAAACGAATGTCCCAACTATTTGAAGTCAAAAGGGAAGGTCTATGCCACTACTCTGAGTGACTCAGATTCGTCAAATTCTGATTCAGAGGAAAGTTGTGACGGAGAAGGAAACTACTCCGCATTCATGACCATTGCACATGTGGAATCCTCAGATGATTTGGGCACACTTGTAAAGCAGCTTAGTGAGCACTCTGATTTGGAGTCTATTGGAATAGTTAAGGAGTCTGAAGATGAGGAAGCTGGAAAACAGTGGGACTGCAAGAGACTTACAACTCACTACTTGAGAAGACCGGTGAATATGCTAAGGTGGCTAATGCAACCATTAAGAAGGTGAAGAGGGCTGAGGAAGATTACAGAATTCTTCTAGTACAATACAAGGAGGCCAAATGTGAAGTGGAGAAAATGAATGGAGAGCTGTTGGAAGCTTATTCGAAGTTTTGATTTCTTGAGCATGAAATGCTTCAAGCAAATGCTAAGTTGATCATGTCTCCTCCAAGAAACTCAATGAAATGCTTGCTCATCAAAAATCAGTCTCGGAGAAGTCCAGAGTAGGATGTACCGAAAGGAGTAACTCATCAGCCAATGTCACCAAAGAAGTGAAGTTTATGAAGGCCAAAGAGCCACTTATGGAAGAGTCTATTATTGATAAGGTTAAGACTAAAAAGAAGAAGAATATGGCTGACCAACAGATGTTCAATACAGTCCGTAATCCATCAGAAGTCAAATATGAAACTAGAGGAAGACCGCTCCCAAGATTACAACAGGGTCCTAGAACAAATCACATTTGTCACTATTACGGATTGTAAGGATATACTAGACCCAACTGTTATAAGTTGAGAGCGTTGAACAATGCAAGTGCTCCTCAATCACGAGGAAAAGGAAATGACAAGAGGTCTTTGGGAGGTGAGCAACCAAGAAGTCAAAACTGTGATCCTGGAATGATGGACATGATGAAGATAATTGGTGCCTTCACAAATTGCTTGGAAAGCTTCACAAAGAGATTTGACAGTCCTAACTTTCGTACCCAATCCATCAAGGATATCACCCCAAACACACGTGACGTGTGGGTGACGAAGGGTACTTATGCATAAGCATCATAACATGTCCATGCATCTATTATTCCTATGCTTTGTGAATATGTTTTGTTGTATGCTTTATGCTTCTGTTTGTTTTGATTTGTTGCTTGTTTATTTGCTTCATTCTAAAATGTTTTTACATTGTTTTTTATCAATCTTTTCTTCTTTTATGTCAAAAATCCAAAAACACATAAAAAATAGAAAATCTAAAAAGTTTGAGCAACTTTGTCTCGCTTTGTCTCAAAGCATGTTTTGCCTTGTACCTTTGTACTAATGACTTTGTGCATCTACGAGCTTAGCTTGTCTCATATGCACTCATATCTTTGTTGGAAAAATCTTGAAATCTATGTGATTGTTGTAAATAGATCTTCAACCTTATCATGAATAATTAGTGAATGGTTTTGTTGATCTTGAGACATGCATAGACTTGTACATATATATCTTCCCACTTTTATTTTTATTGCTTGTAATTAATGAGCTCACCAAATGTAAATCTCCAAATGAAAAGAGATAGTGAGCTGCAAAAGCCTGTCGCACATACTAGTATTTGACTAGGAAAAAGGGAAAGCGACCAAAAGAAGATGTTTGATGCCTAAAAAGCCGAAGGCTAACTCATCAATTTGAAATATTAAAAATTCCAGGCATCTATCTCACAATGAAATGTATTGTTTCAAAATGATCAAATGTTATAATGTATAAGGAGCCAAATGAAAAGCTTCAAAGAAATGTTCTCAAAGTTTATGTGGGAGGTCATATATGCACATTTCTATAACTGAGATGGATCACATTATCTAGTGCTAGTTGTGTATGCCTTGTTTGAATTGATCATTGAAGCTTCACATTAGACTAAGGACTATCTCACCTTTGATATTCACACACAACACATAAGTCTATGTTTAATGAATGCCATATTCATTTGTGTGATTGTACTTGTTTAAATGTGCTTTCACAAGCTCAATCTTTGTTGATCAAACACAAAAAGATTTTTGAGTGTTTTAGCTTGTTGTTGGAAAGTATTTTGTTTTACAAAAATGTCAAAAAAAATTTCAAAAGCAGTGATGCCCTGTTTTGGCGACTCAATCGCGAGTTAATCCAGTCACATGCCCCAGTCGTGAGCTCACTCCGAGATTTCTCGCAGCTCACTGGTGAGTCAAGGTTTTAGTCGTGAAAAATACTTAGAAAATTTTTCAAAATTTGAGTTTTTGTGATTTTCACAGCTTAGTGTGGCAACTTGCTCGTGGGTGGAAAGTCCAGTCGCGAGGGGTACACAAAGATTTTCCTGGCTCCCCTAGCGACTGTCTCACGAGTAGACTTTCCAGTCATGAAAAACACTTAGAAAACTTTTTCTAGTTTCTTATCTCTTAACTGTTTCGCGACTTACCTGGCGACTGACTCACGACTTGACCCAGTCGCCAAAAACGCGTGTTTTACGTTTTAAAGACAATTTTTTTAAAAAAATTTCAGTTTTTCCCTCGAATTTCTATGATTGTTCATTGTCTTCCTCAAATCTCTCTCTCAAACACTCCGTGTCTCTTTTGAAAAAGCTTCCATTTTTGCATCATGTCTACTTCAAACATTAAGAAAGAGGTATGGGTTTTCCTTCCCTCACTTCATTCTTACTGTTTTGATCTTTATTTTCTTGATTTGTGAGTTACAACTATGTTCTGCGATATAATGTGTTTGAATATGGGTTTGCCTAATATGTTGATTATGTTTGTTTGGGTTTGATGTCTCTTGTTGCTGTGTTTATTTAGTGTCATGTTTTTTGCATCTGGTGCTTAGTATTTGTTCTGAGCATTTTTATTTGTTAGAGTTCTTACACTTTAGGCATATGGGTTTGGGGTTTTTTTAGTCCTTCACTCTTAATGTGGTTTTGGGTTGATCAGAATGTATGTGTTCTACACTGTCCTTTTCTAGTTTTTAAATGCCTGCTCTTGTCTGCATCTATACAGATTAAACTTGTTTGATTTGTTGTAGTTTTGATTTAATATTTTCATCATTTGGTTATCACTATGCTTGGTCTGTGTGTTAACTTGACTCTCTGTTACTCCCTTTATAACCAACTTAATACTAATATGTGTGCATTTCCATATATTGTGTTTTGCTCTTGTTGTGGCCTTTTATGCTTGTTTACAGATGAATGCATCTCCTACAAAGAAGAAGACTGCTGCTAAGAAATCTAACAAAAGATTGAAAATGGACCCTAACCTATTTAGGTCGGTTCAACACTTTGAGAGATATAGGGATTCTTTCTCAAAAGGAACCATCATTCAGGAAAGATTTATTGATCTAAGGGATTTGAAGGACACCTTCATTCCAAGTTGTTTTGAGGGTAGAGGTTGGGAAAAATTGCTGTGTGACCTACCTCCTGTCTGTAAGCCTCTAATTAGAGAATTCTATGCAAATGCTGTGATAAGGGAGGAGGAGTTGAGTTGTTGGGTGAGAAGAAAGGAATTCACCTTAGATGCTCATGACATTGGTGAGGTTCTAAGGCTTGAAGGTTTAAAGGATTATGAATTCACTAATTACAAGGACAGAATGCTCTCTCTAGAAACTGTCCAGGCCAGGATTGGTGGGGTTAAAGAAAACAAATGTCTCAACACTACTGATTTTCCTAAAGACATGAGGTGTCTGACCACCATAATGATGTACAACCTGTATCTTATAAGGAAGATGACTACACTGACAAATGCCAGAGCTATCTTTCTTATGGAACTTAAGGAGAAAACCTTCATTGACATCAACTCTCACATCTTTGACACTATAGTGGATGAGACTAGAACCAACTCAAGACCCAAACTGATATTTCCTAGTCTTCTCATGAGGATTTTCAGAGTAAAGGGTGTTGCAATCCCTCAAAATATCAGTCTCATGGTTCCTCTATCAGCCATAAACAAGTTTACCCTCACAAGGATACAAGTTCGTATTCCAGGTGATGAAGAGGAGGGTGACCAAGGAGAAGGGGATCCAATGGAGACTGAAGCAAAAGCTACAAAACAATCAGTCACACCCAAGAGCAGAAGTAAGAGAAGTAGAGCCTCAACTTCATCAGCTATACCTCCTGATGCATTTCAGATCATCCTGGAGAAGCTTGATACACTCAGAGAGGTTCAAAATCAGCATATTGAAAGGATGACAGCAATGCAGGATCAGCTTGATGTACTTTCAGCTAAGTTTGACAACATACACACCAACTAGGAGCAATAACCCTTTGGCCATTTCGGTCAAAAATGGGGAGAATTTTTGGGGCAGCTCTTGAGGGGGAGCTCATGTTTGAGGGAGAGCTTTCATTATCATATGTTGTTATGTTTATCGCATTAATACTATGTTTTGGATAATTGCTATTATTATAGTATTGATGCACTATGGCTTTAGTTAATGTTTGGCTAAAACTCATATTTCTTGGATTGTTTTGAAGCTTTGGTGGTAGTTATTCAGTATAAAATATGAGGTTTTTCAGCATATTTTTTATCTGTTTACTTTGTACCTGGTACCTTTGTAGGTTTTTAAGATTTCTGTTTACTTTTGTACCCATGTTGCTTTTGTAAGCTTTTAGGGTTTGTTTCTATGCATATTTGTAGGCTTTTATGGCTTGTACCATGCTTATGCAGCCTGTATGCTTTGTTGCTTTATACTTCAAGCTAGATGTTATGCATTTTACTTAAGTACTCTCACTCTTGTGCCCTTGTAGGATTTTATTCCTAGATGCATATACTTCATGTATTGTGCATTGGTTGAATGTTGGTCATTCAAGTGATTTGCTTTGTGCTTATCAGCTTGAATATCCTGATGTTCATTCCAAGTGAGAATGAACAATGTGATCACTTTCCTACAAGTGATTGCTTGTTTAGTCAAGCCATGGTTTATTACTTTATTCCATTTTTTTGCTTGATCGCATTGTGCTTGTTCCATATGCATTACAAGTTTTCTGCATACAATGATATTATTGTGTTATTGTGTTTCAGGAGTTGTTTTGGTATCATGGTTCAACAGCTACACAGATTCTAGAGTTAGGTGTGAGTGAGTTTTCCAACTATTCCCAACTCACGCGTTAAGTCTAGAGTTTGTTTTAGGGTTTTGTCATGAAATAGCCAAAGGGGGAGATTGTAAGGTTGAATTTAATCAATCATCTTGTTAGCTTTATTCAGTGCTAAATTTGCTTGTATTTTAGCATTTAATAACCTTGTATTTAGTTGGGAATCTTGTAAGGGTAGTGTATGAGAGAGTGTGAAGAAATGCTCAAGATTGTGCATAGAAACAGAGAATTGCGACTGGATCTCACAGGTGACTCGCGGCTTGCAAGTCGCCAGAAGTTGCACACGTGCCAAGCATGCCAGAAGCTAAAGAGTTGCGCCAGCTATCGCACTACAGGACAAAAGTCCCCGGCTAGCCAGGCCGTTAGCTCGCGGCTTAAACTCGCGACTCAACCAAGTCCCAAGGCCAAGTCGCCAACTTGCCTTGTTTGGCAAAAACTGACATTTCACATTCCATTCTCACCCTAGTATAAATACCCCTCATTCCCACGAAATGTAGAGAGCTTCCAAAGAGAATTTTGAGAGAGAAACCCTAGAGAAAACAAGATTGCCTCATCCATAATCTTCACCTAAGAGGCTCTTCAAATTCCTCTACTCTCTTTCTCTCCATTGATACATCCTTTAGAGATTCTTGACTAAATCATTTTCTCACCACACCCACATCTGTGAGAAGGTTCTTTTGGTGTTAAGGGAAGCAGTTTGGAAGGGACCAATGGTTATTGGTTGATGCTATGGGCTATAGCGGAATCTAGTAAGCTAGAAAAGAAAAAGGTTCGGCGTAACCTCGTTGGAGCAAGAAGCTTAAAGTGCTTAGGTACCTAGATAGATTATGCTTGGAGGGTCTATTACTGTTCATGTATCCTAACTACATTTTCTAGTGGATTATTGACTGCCTGGAGGGCGGTGGAGAGGTTTTACGTCAAGAGCTTCGGTTTCCTCTTCAATAACACATCGTGTGTTGTCCTTGTGTTTGTATCTCTCTTCCTTTTATCTTTACCATTTAATTACTGCTGTGATTGTGATTATTTATGGTTTAGATTGTTATCATCTTCTGCACATTTATTGTTTGATATAAAACTTGAATTGGTAATTTGTTGTTTGGGGGTCTAAACATTTATAGTGTTTTCAACGCTATTTGAACTTACACTATCGAACTTTCTTTCTTCTTTTCTAGATAGAAACCTCGACAGATTCTCGATCCATCGAGAATTTTTCCTATGCTCTCTACCGGCTCGATAGATTCCTTGGTAGATACTTAATCCATCAAGATTTCTGGGTTGCTACTTGATAGAAGCTCAAAATTTTCTCGATCTAATGAAGTTTCTTGGTTTCATCTCGATAAAATTTCGAAGCTTCTTCGATCCATCAAGCCAAATTTCTTTGCTCTCTATCTATTCAATAGATTCTCAATAGATTTTTTGATCCATCGAGATGATTTTTGCCATCGACAGATCCTCAACAGCACCTAGATAGATTCATTTTTGTCGAGATTTAAAGCTCATTTAGTCCTCGATAAGAATCTCGATCCATCGAGATGCGATTTCTATTTAAAGGCAAGGCACGATTACAGATTTCATTTTCTCTTCTCTTTCTCGATAGATATCCTTCTCTCTCGACCTAAACTTCTCACTCTCACTCAAATCTCCACTTCATTCAAGATTTCGGCCTAGACAAGCTTCAATCTAGTGGTAAGATCTTCAAATCCCTCCTCTCTCATGCATTTCACACATTAGACCTAGGTTTTGGGGTTTTTTTTAGGGGGGGGTGGGATTTTTTAGTTTATCTTGTGATTTTGTGGGTTTGGGTTAATATGTTTGCTATCACATGATCATGCATTGCATTCCATTAGTATTATAACTGATGGGACTAACGAAATCACCTCCCTTGGACAATCTCATCAAATATACACATCCACCTTGATAGGACAGGGACGAACACAGGATAACCATTAATAAAAGCATTCAATACCACAGACAGTTACCAATTAGTGGGCACACCGTTGGAGCCTCATCAAAACCCATATTCATAAGCCCTGAAGCGTTACAAAAGGGCACTAAAGCCACAATTAAGGCCCCAACGGCTAGGAACCATGAAACCATATATATACACACTGATCAGAGACAAACCAGGTACAAAAACTCACCAAAAGGGTATTCATTGATACTCTGATATTCTGAACTCTCTTATTATTCTCTAAAAACCCTTATATACTAACTTTGGCATCAGAGACGTTGTGGCAGGCACCACACCGGTGACCACCTTAAGGGAGCCATTGCTCTACATTTGTAGAGATAGCTGACGAGGACTCAGTTCCATCTGGACAAACTTACAAATCTGACGATTTGCACTTCATCAATAACAATGTTTCATGCATTTGTTAGATGTGTGTTTGATTTTAGATGTGAGTGCTATTAGGTTTGGATTGGGTTTTACCCATGATGTTTTAATTTTTCATGTCACATGTTCATACATTTTTCATGCATACATTCTCTTCCTTTTTCTGAACTTATGTCTACTTTCTGTTCTCTCTCTCTCTCTCTCTCTCTCTCTCTCTCTCTCTCTCTCTCTCTCTCTCAGATAGATTGCATCATAGCACCCAAACAATGCAAATCTACTTCGACTCATAACCCTTTTCTTGGTTCCGGGTCATCCTCTTCTGATCCTTCTATTCCATCTCACATTCGATTCCATGATGAGAAGGCCAAGATGGACTCCTTTGAGAATTTCCAGGCCCGTGGCGTTCATCCAAAACACCAGGTCATCTTGTCGGATTTCTCTGACACTACGCTACTCAATTTCTTTCGAACTCGGGAATGGGAATCTCTATGTGACAAACCCGTGCAATTTTTCGTCATGTTTATACAGGAGTTCTACTCTAACATACACGGCATCGATACCTCTGTGCCTCAGTTCACTACGTGATTTAGAGATACACATATTGTAGTGACCCCGGATCTTGTTGGCGAGGTACTACAAGTCCCTAGGGTAGCGCATCCTAATTACCTTGGCTGTGATTGTCTCCAGACTGTGTCTAGAGACGAACTCATCTCCCATTTTTGTGGGACTCCTTCCATATGGGGTGGTAAGCTAAACACTCCATGCTCGATTTTTGCAAAAAGCCAGAGATTCCTTAAGATGGTGATGACATTCACTCTCACACCATTGTCTCACTATAACTCCATCACTGAGCCTCGTGCTCATTTTCTTCTTTCTTTGATAGAGGATCTTACCATCGAATTTCCCTCTCACTTCATCACATCTATCATAGATGTGTATCAGGACACTGCTACTTGTGATAAGCTTATCTTTCGTTTAGCTATCACATGGATCCTTCAGCACTTCTCCATTCCTATTCCTCTCTCTGCTCTTTTCACCATCATGGGTGCCATTAGTGCTGGTTCTATCCGGCGGAGTGAGGCTCAGCTTCAGTCGAAGTGGCCACAAGTAGAGATGACCAATCCTACGACTCTTGCAACTCTGCCTTCTTCAACTCTGACCTCTTCAGCTCCTTCCTCTTCAGCTCCTTCCTCTGCGGCTGGTGGTGTGACCCTTGAGGCCATCATGGAGCAGCTTCAGCAGATGCATGTTGACTTTAGTGCTCGTTTGGACATTCTCACTGATGAGATGTGTCAAATGAACACTAGAGTAGGATGCATTGCTCGTCGACAAGCTCACATGGTTGATCTTACTCTTTCTCCCTCTCCTTCTCTGGAGGCCTTTATTGATGATGAGGATGATGAGGATGACACTAGCTCTTCCGATGATGACGAGATGATGACCTCTCAGTGACTTGCCCTTTATCATTCGTTACAAAAAAGGGGAGTAGTTTTGGGGTTTTAAAAGTAGCCTTGTACTTAGAGGAAGAGTTAGTATAGGATTTTTTGTTAAGGGGAGTGTATATAGCATTGATGGATGTAATGAGGTTTATCTATACTTTTCATTCTTTTAGTTACATTAGCCTCTTGTACCTTTGGCCTTGTGACCATTTTATTTACATACATTGTACTTTATTTTCATATATGATGATGATGTATGTTTTTCTTCACCTACCTTTACATGTGTCATTTCTTCTTTATCTTTATACGCATGTTTCTTTATGTACGCAATCCTTATTTCTGTCTCACACATGATGCCTTGATGAGTTTTGTTTAAGTGTTTTAGAAAGACAGGTTGTGAAAGTCTATCGTGCCATGAACTTTCTTCTTGCAAAGCTTTTCAAGAGTTTGTAGTAGGGATAGATTTATTTTGTAATACAACAAGTGGTTATGAGGTTAGTGATTTAAGACTTCTCTCATGATTATTTGTTTTGTTGTGGTTTTGTCACGGATTGCCAAAGGGGGATATTGTTAGGGACATATTTTATGTAATTGGCTAATCCTTTGACAAAATGCACTTTACTTGTAATTTGGGAGATCTCGGATGGGTTTAAGACTTCAAGAAACATGTCGTTCAAGTCAAGTATTAAAGCCATGAAGATCTAACCAAGAAACAAGTGAAGAAGAATTGTTCATTAAAGCTCGACAACAATCTTAACAGAAAGATTTCTATCGAGATTTAAAGTCGAAGCTTGACAGAAGCTCGAGACAAGCTGTTTCTGTCGAGATTTATGAAATCAGAAATTCCAGATCTAATTTTCGGCCTATGCTTGTATATTTGTATAGGGTTTCTTTTCTCACAACCCTAGACATATATAAGGATTATTTTAAAGGCTGTTGCACATGCAAAAAGTGACCTAATGCCTTATTCTCTCTGAAAGAAGCTATTACGTCTTTACGCCAAGGGTTTTGTAACCAAGGAACTTGCTGATCTTCATTGTTTACGAACTGAAGAACTTTGCAGCCAACAACCTCTTCAAGTTGCTGGACTTAGTCACGTACTAGGATCTGGGCACATTGGTTAGCCATGTATTGGGATTCGTGCATCAAGGGGAAGATTGTCGCTGCAATACAAGTCTAATTGGATATTGGGGTAAGGGTTCAACTGTAGGTTGGTATTTCGGGATAGGCCAAAGGGTTTGTTAAGATTTCTTATACTTGTAACCGCTTGTGTTTGATAATAGTGGATTCTTGGCAATGGTGACATTAAAATCACCCAGTGGGATTTTGCCTTGGTGGTTTTTCCCATTCATAAACAAGTCACCTATGTCAAATTTATTTTCTGCTGCATTTAAATAATTTGGTGATTTGTTTGTGCTACCATGCTATTATATGAAATTCGTTCTAGTTAATTAACTTGGGTAATTAATTAATTAATTGCAAGTGGTCAATTCATTTTGCCCTATCTATGTTCATGTAAAGCACTTAAACTCTAACGTCATTACCATCTTTATTTTCTCTTCCATCTCTTGGTTTTCTTAAGAGTTTCAAATGCTAAGTTTTTGCTATAAACCCAAATTTTAAATAGTTAGAAGAATAGAGAAAAAAAAATGTTGAACTCTATATTTTTTTAAAAGCAATCAAGGAAGTGAGCATATATACAATATATTACTATACTCTACATACTTTAAGATTGACATAATATTACGGTTTACATTTATAGTAGATTTTGTATGACAATTAATTACATTAGTCTACAATTGTTTATCTATTTTGTTATTAATATTTTTCAAATTAGTTTTGCTTTTAATGCTACCCTTCCTAAACTAAAATCATGACTCCGTCATTGGTTCTAGTCCTCGTTTGGTTATCCATTTGGCCTTTTCTTTCACTAATTTAAAATATTTTATAATTTAACAGTTGGCTTCTATTAAAGTATAATTTTCTTATGCTAATAATTGTTGTATACTTCAAGTTTGTGCAATGTTCTTTATAAGATTATTTCAAAGCTTTTAGCAAATAGACTCAAAAAAGTTTTGCACAAATTAATCTCCCCTTGGCAAACGGCCTTTGTTCCAAGGAGGAAAATTCAAGAAAACACTTCCTTGGCTCAGGAAATTATCCATGAGATGAAGAAGAAAAAAGGGAAAACAAGTTGGATGGGACTTAAAATTGATATAGAGAAGTCATATGACAGAATAGAGTGGCCTTTTCTCAAGACGGTGATGACAAGCTTTGGCTTTCCTCAAATTTGGATTCAATGGGTGATGCAGTGTGTTACCACTACTTCTTTCTCTGTTTTAATTAATGGGAGTCCATTTGAGCATTTCAAACCACAAAGAGGACTGAGACAAGGTGATCCTCTTTCACCTTTCCTTTTTGTTCTTGCATCTAAGGTGCTATCAAAACTTATAGAAAGGGAGGCTACATCCAACAAAATTAATGGGTTTAAATTGGTGAGATACTTGGCTCCTATTACCCACCTGCAATTTGCAGATGATCTATTCATCTTTGCCCAAGCAAATGAGAAGAATATGAACTAGATCAAAGTCTGTCTAGACACTTTTGAAAAGTGGTCTGGACAAAAAGTGAATTTCTTCAAATCTATAATTATTTTCAGCAAAAATATGTCTCAAGCTTACAAGAGATGGTTGGCCAATTTGATAGGCATTAATGCCTCAAATAAAAAAGAGAAGTATCTTGGCCTTCCAATGGTTTCGGGTAGAGAAAAGAAGGCTGCAGGAGAGGAAATCATAGAAAAGGTGAAACAGAGGCTTCAAAGTTGGAAAAGGAAAACTCTTTTCCAAGCGGGAAGAACCACCCTTATTTCCTTAGTTGCTGCAGCTATGCCCTCCTATCAAGCCTCATCTCTACTCCTCCCCAAAAAGGTATGTGAAAAACTTAACTCCCTTAATAGGAATTTTTGGTGGGGTTTTTGTGATGAGAAAAATCATGGGCTTTATCTTAAAAGTTGGGACTCTATATGCAACCCAAAAGCATTGGGTGGTCTTGGGATAAAGAAAACTAAGGACATGAACCGTGCTCTTGTAGCTAAATTAACTTAGGAGGTGGCTAGTAATGCAAAGAAGCTTTGGGTAAAGGTGTTTCTGAAGAAGTATGTGAGGGGTAAGAATTTCATGAAGATGCCTATGCCCAAATCCATCTCTTGGTTAGTTCAGAGTATCTTTGGTTGCAGAGATGTGGTAAAAAAAGGGCTTTGTCATAAAATTGGGAGTGGGTGGAATACTTGGATTTTAGATGATCCTTGGGTCCCTAATGAATCAGATTTCACTCCTAAAGTTAAAAGTGGAGTTGTTCCAACTGAGCATTTGGTGGCCAATCTCATAGACCAAGACAGTTGCCAATGGGATAGAGGTAAGTTAGCTGAACTCTTTATTCTAGAATCAGTTAATAGGATTCTTGGATTTCATCTATCACACTGAGCCTCCCAAGATCAGATATTTTGGTGCCTCTCTCCATCAGGGGAATTTACAGTTAAATCAGCCTACAATATTCTAAGATCAGTAGCTCAAGTCCCCCATCAACATCTAAATGGTAAAGACTGGAAAGATATTTGGAAGCTGAAAGCTAATGCAAGACTCAAACATTTGTTGTGGAAAATAGCTTGGGGTGTTCTTCCAACTTGTGTAGTTATAAACAACAGGTTCTCCATTCCTTCTACTGATTGTTGTTTATGCAAAAATGCCCCAGAAACTATAGATCACTTATTCCTTCAATGTGACTAGGCATCCCAAATCTAGCTTCTTGTTCCATGGCGTCTCAATCTTCAGAATATGGGTAACATCTCCATCTTTGTCTGGATAAAGATAATTCTAAATCCTAAAGGTTTGCTTGGTCTAGATGATTGTGATGTAAAGTATTTTCATCTCTATGCTCTAATAGTCCTAGACCAAATTTGGATGATAAGGAACAAAACAAGGTTTGAAGGAATGAGTTCCAATCCATTGGAGCTTTCTAGACAAATTCTGAGATCATATGAAGAACATAAACAAGCCTGGAAAGACAATCTTCACAACCCAATAAGGAAAGTGATATGGAAGCCTCCTCCATATGGGTGGGTTAAATTAAATTTTTGTAGCTATAAGAGAAGAAAAAACTTCTCTAGCTATAGTGGGTAGGGATGATAAAGGAGATCTGTTGTTTGCTTGGGCAGATCAAATTGAACTAGGCAGTCCTCCGGTGGGTGAAGCAAAGGCAGCACTTTGTGCCGTCAAGGGAGCCATTGAAGATGGGTTTTCTAAAATCATAGTGGAAGGTGATGCTTGGAATGTGATAGATCCTTTGAGTAATGCAGGAAACACACCTCACTGGAGTATTGCAGAGGTGGTTATAGATATTTTGGATTTTGTAAAGTGTTTTGATGCTATTTCATTTTCTTTTGTGTAAAAAGAGGGCAATGTTCCAGCCCATCTTTTAGCCCAATGGGCGGCTTTTGTTAATTGGGTAGGGCCAGTTCCCATCTCTAAGGTCCCTCTCCTAGTTTTTAAGGTTGTGGAGAGAGATGGTTTCAGGCCCTCCCGTCTTTTGTACTCTGTTATTCATAAATAAAATATTTATTCAGCAAAAAAAAAAAAAAAAGTTATGTAGCACGTGCAACCAACTTCTGTAAACACAATACTTAACTATCACTGCCCAATTTCTTTAGAAAAGACTAAAAAATAACACTGGTACCTGAGTTTGATCAGCCAAATTGATGACGAATGCATCAGGCACAGAATCAATGGCTAATCCCATTATGAGCTCGGGGTCTAGACATGCTAGGTAGTAATTTGCTTCAGTGTTAAGCCCAGGCTTCTCACCTATCCTCCTCTTTAAACAATCCTTGTCTAGGCCAAGCCCTTGGGATATCAAGCTCAAAAGCCTATCAAACAAAACTCCAATCGCCCTTGCAAACTCGGCAAAAACTTCTCTATATATATAACAATCAAACAAAACAAAGCATGAATGACTTAAAAAAAGTTATTGAGTTTCTACAGTCAATCAAACATATATAAGATAACTTTGGTAAGGAAAAACGAAAAGGTTGTAAGTAAGAAAGAGATACTAATATTTAAGAGGATTTGTGGGTAACAAATGAGTAAAATCTTCGGTAGGATGCCAAGGGTGTGAGAAGTCTCACTCCACATTATGACCTTTCCTATGCCTTAATACTTTTTGAAAGCTTAAATTAGTGTGAAAATACTAATGCTTGTTCAGACCCTAATTTTAAAATTACTACTAGATTGCTTTTAATCTAACTTAATAAAGTGCGGAACAAGAGTAAATATATGTAATAAACCGATAACACTACTCTAAGCCATATTCAACACAATGGACAGTAAAATGAAAGCTTAAAAAGTAGGGAAGAAATATGCAAACACAAGATAACACCAAGACATGTTATTGAAGAGGAAACCAAACAACTCGGTGAAAAACCTCTCCGCGGCCCTCCAAGTCGAAATTGATCTACTAGTGAATAAAGTTGGAGTAGATGAATAACAAAAGACCCTCCAAGCCTAGTCTACCCCCATGTACTTGAGCTCTCCAAGCTCCTACTACCAACGGACTTCTCAAAGTCTTGTCTTCACTAGCTTTCTAGATCCAGCAATTCAACCTGATTGCATCCACCACTAAATGGCTCCTTCCAATGCTTCCCAAAGGCACCAAAACTTGACTCAACACTCAGATTGGGTGTTGTACATGTTTGGGCTAAGAACCTCTCAAGGATGTAGAGATGGAGAGGTAGGAGTAGAGGAAAATCAAGAGGAAATGTGTAGATGATTATGGGTATAACAATATCTAACTCTCAAGTGTTTTTACTAGGGTTTTCTCTCTAAAAAGCACTTCTTACATTTCGTGGGTAATGAGAATATTTATAGTGTGGGTAAAGAATTTGGTAAAGGACTTTATCTTTTTACCAAACAGAGAGTTTCACAGGTACCTCGCAAGATGGCCTTTCTCGCAAAGTACTCGCGAATTTGACAGTCTGGCATGACTCTTCAGCTTCTAGTCATGTGCTTCACACATGGCCTTTCGCAGGATGCTTTCTCACAAGCTAGTTACGAACTACATGATTCTTCTTTGAAGCCACCAATCTCTCACACTCATCCTTTACAATTAAAGCCCACATAAATACAGGGAAATTATTAAATAAATTACAGCCAAATTTGGCACGGAATTAAAGCCAACAAAAGCTAGTTGGAAATCACAACTTTACAATCTCCCCCTTGGCTATTTCGTGACAAAACCCCTAAATAAACTCTAAACTTAAATGTGAGTTTGGGAACAGAGGTAAAACTCACTCACTTCTATATATTACTAAAAGCTGAAGCATAGAGTTTAATACTGCTACTCCCACATTACGCCACATCAGCTGCTACGTCATTCTTTTTTTTTTTTTAATATAATTTTCCTACAATTTTAAAATGTTTTTTACAAATTTCAGCCCTATAAATGCAGCCCACTGCTTATTTATTTACTTCCACTATCACCCTATAATAAATCTGTATAATTAATCCAGTCCACTTCTTATTTATTTAGTTTCACTATCGAGTCCAACTCAAAGCCTTTTCAGTTCAACTTTAGGGTTTTGTGTGAGCCTTTTTAGCTTAAAGGGGAAATTTTTTTTTTTCAATTTTTCTATAATTGCTTTTAACATTTATTTTTTTAATATTTACACTTCTTCAACCTTTCTCTCTCCCTTACCATTTCATCTCCCCACTACTTCTTCATTCTTTCTCCCTCCTTTACCTTTTCATCTCCCCACTACTCTCTACATTAATATCATTCTTCCTCTTTCCCTTTATCTTCCTTTATTTTTGCCTCTTCTTATTCACACTCTCTTACTATAAATTTGTCACTATCTCTTCTATTCTATGCATAGTTTTCCCTCACCAAAAAAAAAAAAGGTTCCCTCTCTCTCTCTCCCTCTCTCTCTCTCTCTCTCTCTCTCTCTCTCTCTAAATTTTTTGGTGGATTTTTTTATTTTTCTTGCATCTCTACTTTAGATTGATAATTTTTTATATTCTTTAAAACTCTATTTTGGGTTAATGCAATTTAGTTTTGTTTTTTAAATTGTGATTTATTTATTTTTTTTTAAATTGTTGTTGTTGTTTTTTTATTTATTTTTTATTCTCTATGAATGTTATATGTTATCCTATTGCATTTTAAAGAATTAAATATAGCATATAAAAATATAATATTATTCTATTACATAGCATGATTTGGATAATTTGGTATTTATTTTGTTACATAGCATGATTTTTTATAGTGCTCAATTTAGATGTTAAACTATGAGACTTTACTTATTTTTGTTTATTTTCTAATCCTTTGTGGTGGACAAATTACTCTTAATAATTATAATAGAAGTACTTTATAATGCCATTTATTTAAAGAAAAGCAAAGGTTAGCCAAACGAAAGAAAAGCAAAGGTTAGCCAAACAAAAGTAATCGGATAGGTGACAAATTTTAACTTTTGCAATTTTATTTTAATTATTATTATTTTATAACAATGCATGCATAGAAATTTAATTATTAGATTTTGCTAATAATTGTTTATTTGATAATATGTTTTAGGCGGCTGAAATTATAATTTCTACAAAGAAAGTAACCTTAATAGATTATCAAAAACAAAATTTTATCCTAATATTGGTTCAATTAATCGTTGTTAAGTTTTATTAATTTTTTTTAGTTTATGTTTTTTTGGTGTTTTGGATTGATCCTATATTACATTTATGATTGTTCTTATAATAAATAAAAATATAATTACGAAATACATTACTCATTATTAGATTAGTTTAAATTGTAAAAAAAAAATTAATAAAACTACCATAAAAATAATTATCACGCGTAATGCGCGGGTTCGCGGCTAGTCTAAATCTAAAAGCTGTGAAGCATTTAAACCATATACACATATATCCTAAAACACTTGCACATAACAAATAAACTTGATTAAGCATGAGACAAATAGAACACAAGGTATGTATAGAGAACAAGTAAAATGCGATCAAGATAAACACAAGATATGAGAATAGATAGCATAGCTTGATCATATAGAAACAGTCATTAAGAAATGACCACAATGAACATTTAACGAGTAAATAATCATCCGGACACGCAATGCAATTAAGAGCAATGCAAAAATTAATTGCATGTCCAACAAACCACATGATGCATTAAAGAAACTAAAGCAAGAAGCAATAGATAACTAAAAGTATCAAGAAAACAGCTTATAAAAAAAACCAAGGTACACAAAGTACTATAGAAAAGCTACTTTTTTAAACTAAAGTACTGAAAGCTTTACATAAAGCACTGTAAATAAAACAACATAAACTATAAACAATAAGCCACCAAAAATAAACCAATGGTTTTACTACTCCCCCTTAGGCTGTACTCCCCCTCAAGCTAATCTACTCCCTCTTTTTTTACTAGACTCGCCAAAGATCCTAGAAAGAATCGGACTCTGAGTATGATTTTTCCAAGTCTTGAATCTGAGAAGATAGGGCAGTGATTTGGCCTTGAAGGTATGTAAATTGCCTTGTGGAGCAATCAATGTGTGCATTCAGCATGGCATGTATCTGTTCTACCCTTCCAAGTATCTAAAAGCTCAAATTGTGTGAAAACACAAGAGTTGTTTAAACCCCCAAATTAATAATTATGGCTACTCTAACTTAAACTAAGTGCGGAATAGAGTAAATGCGAGTGAACAAACAATATAACTACTCTAAGCCTATTCATCAAATATCAATAATAAAATGAAAGCTAAAAGAGTAGGAAAGAAGAATGCAAACATAAGATAACACCCCGATGTGTTATCGAAGAGAAAACCAAAGAACTCAGCGAAAAACCTCTCCGCTGCCCTTCAAACGGTAAATCGATCCACTAGAGAATGAGTTGGAGTACACAAATAACAAATGACCCTCCAAGCCTAGTCTACCCCATGTACTTGAACCCTCTAAGCTCCTGCTACCAACTGACTTGATGAAGTCTTATCTTCTCTAGCTCTCTGGATCACGCAACTCAGCCCAATTGCATCCACCAAACAAATAGCTTTTTCTAATACTTCCCAGCAGCACCAAAACCTCACTTTACACTTAGGATGGGTGTGGTAAGTGTTTGGGCTATTAACCTCTCAAGGATTTGGTCCAAATTTTGTAGGAGAGAGAAGAAATCATGGTTGGACATGTTATTTTATTGGGTTCAACCAAATAATTAAATAATTTTTTTATTTAAAAAATTACCAAAAACTTGTTGGACTTAACTCAAAGCACAAATATTAACCACACAAAAATAATAATAATAATCTAAACCCACATGCCCATGTATTATTCAATACATACAATAATATAACATGATTCAAACAATATGTATATATGTATCATACAGTTTATGAGTATCATCAATACATACTTATGATACAATATTTTTTCACTCAATTTGATACATAACATGTATTCTACAATACTAACCACTATGATACAATAATTGGTAAGGACTAGAAGATCAATGTGTTGGAAAGAATAATTCACTTTCCATGCCATTGAAGATCAAATCAAAATTTTGATTGAAATTTTGATTGCTAGATAAAATCATAGGAATGAAGTGATTGAAGCAATCAAACTAGAATTCAAATTCAAATTATCATTGGCTTTTGTGTGTAATCCCTATTATAAATATGGGGAAAGTACACTTTATCCCTCCTAAAATATACATTGTTTTACACTTTCACCCCTAAACTATGAGAATGCATTTTTACCCACATAAACTATTACATATGTAACACTTGTCCCCCTAAACTATGAAAATGCACATTTACCCTCCCTAAACTATTAATTGTGTTACACTTTACACTGCATTCCATGGGTTATAGTTTAGAGAAGTAAGTGTGCATTGCCATAGTTTAGGAAAAAATGTAAAATGAGTCATAGTTTAGGGGAGTAAAATGTGCATTCTCACTTATTTATGAAAGCAAATTTTAAGTATGAAATAAAGATTCACACAAGAAAAGTGATTACAACATCTCCCTTGTTTGTGGTCTTTATTAATATGGTGGTGGGTTGCACACTCCTGGAAGCGTCTCGGATGCAGTAAGGGCACATTTGGTAAATTGTAATAGACACTGTAATGTAATAGATATTCCTATAGTATAACTATTCGTTTGTTTGATTATGTTTTTATTACAATGAATATTTATTCCTTATGAATAGCTATTCTTCAAAATGAGGGATAACTATTCCTTATCAAAAGTACTGAATATCTATTCCTTCACCTTATGTAATAACTTTTTTTAAAAAAATTCCTAAAAAGCCATTAGTTGCCACATCTTCAAAAGGAAAAAAAAAAAATTTCCTTGTTGTTAATTGTTAGCTTTATTTTGAACACCCTAAAATAAGTGTATTTTAAGAAATTTGACTTAAAAATAATTTAATTACACATTCTTTTTATACTCTACTAAATTGTTGATGCATATTCAGAATTCTATTCATAAATGGTCACCAAACTAATTAATAGTAATACTTATTACATTCCAACTTGAAAGCTCGAAAACGTGTTGAAAAACACAAGAGCTGTTTAGACCCCCGATTAAAATTACGGCTCGATAGATTTTATACAACTTTAATATAAAGTCGGAATAGTGTAAAAGCGAGCGGATGAACAATATAACTACTCTAATCCATAAACTAAACAACACAACAGTATAATGGAATATAAAAGAGTAGGGAAGAGAGATGCAAACACAGAAAACACCAAGACGTGTTTTCGAAGAGGAAACCGAAGAACTCGGCGAAAAACCTCTCCGCCGCCCTCCAAGCGGAAATCGATCCACTAGACAATCAGTTGGGATACATGAGTAAGCAAGAGACCCTCCAAGCCTAATCTACCCGATGTACCTAAGCCCTCCAAGCTCCTACTCCAACAAGGCTTCTCGGAACCGTGTCTTGTCTTAGTTATCCGGATCCCGCAACAAGCTCCATGTTGCATCTGCCATTCCAGGCTTCTTCCAATGCTTCCCAGCAGCACCAAAACGTCACACAACACTCTCCAAAGGTGTGGTAAGTGTTTGGGCTATCAACCTCTCAATGTGTGGAAATGGAGAGGAAAGGGTTGAGGAGATACCACAAGCAAGTGTATAGAGAAAGGTGGGGATGACAATCTCTAATTACAAATGTGTTTGGCTAGGGTTTTCTCTCTAAAGCATTCCTCAACATTTGTGGGTAATGGGGTTTATATAGGATAGGTGCAAAATGTGTGAGTCAGTCAGTACAGGCTGGCAGAACAGCATGTCTCGCGGTGTCTCGCGGGAAGGCCTTACCCGCGAGATACTCGCGAGAGACAGCTGTCTCCATCTGTCATGACTCTTCGCATTCCAGCATGTGCAGGGCACATGCTTCACTTCGCGGAAGCTTAGTCGCGAGATACCCGCGAGATTCCATCAACTTCCAACTTGCTTGAGTCTTCACACACTCTCTATCACACACCCCTTACAACAATTCCCAAACAAATACAGGGTATAAACGATTGATAGAAATTACAATCAAATTTGGCACGGAATAAAAGCCAACAAAAACATAGTTGTAAATCACAACTTTACAATCTCCCCCTTTGGCTATTCCGTGACAAAACCCTAAAATAGACTCTAGACTTAAACGTGACTTTGGGAACACAGGCAAAACTCACTCACACCTAATTCTAGATTCTGATAAGCTCCTAAAACATATGATCAAGTAACTCCTGAAACACAACAACAAAATATTATCATCGCATGCAGCAAACTTAAAAAGCATATGGAGCAATAAGCACATGATCAAGCAAAATGAAATAGAAACACTAAATCATGGCAAGATCAAACGAGTAATCACTATACACAAGTAATTACTATACTCATTCACACAAGGAATGAACATCCGGATATGCAAGATGATACGCTCATATGAAGAGTACCATTTGCACATCCAACACTCAACCAATGCAAAATACTTGAAGAATTTGCATCTAGGAACAATCCTACTAGGGCACACGAGTGTTCATCACTCAACCAATGCATACACGTATATGCATCTAGGAACAATCCTACTCGGGCACAAGAGTGTTCATCACTTAACCAATGCATAGAACGTATATGCATCTAGGAACAATCCTACTCGGGCACAAGAGTGATGTAGTGAAGTAAATGTAAGACATTAACCTTCAATAGCACAAGCATACAGGCTGCATAAGCAAAGTATTGCAAATACATGGCACAAACCATAAAAGCCTACAAAACATGCAATGAGACAAAACAACCCTTAAAGCTTACAAAAGCAACATGGGTACATGCAAAGTACGTTACAAAGCATAGAGAATATCACAAAAGAAACATCTGAAAAAGTACTTAAATAAAGCCTAGTATCAAAGCTTTAAACACAAAAGCCGTAAAACATTTATAAAAACTAGAAAGTACTGAATAAAAAACCGTCTGAAAATCAATAACCAATGTTACTAAGTTGCTAGACTATGCTCCCCTAACACTATGCGAGCTCTTCTCTAACTCCCCCTCAAAATTTTCTCCCCCTTTTTGACCGGAATGGCCAAAGGGTCAGAACTGATCTGACTCTGAATCCGAGCCGTGCTCCATAGATAAGTCTTGTACTTGAAAAGAGAGCGCGGTGATCTGTCCTTGAAGGTATGCAAACTGGTCCGCGGTGTACTGCACATGGGAGTCAAGCACTGTAGACATCTGATCCATCTTAGCAAGCAACTGATCCAGTTTGCTTAAGCCTTGTGGAGGAGCCGAAGATGATGGCTGTGTAGAGGCTCAGGAGCCGAGGTGAACCTGTCAATCTCTTCCTCTGTATCTTCGCCTTCATCCTGCTGAACCTGTCGTGGTGGTGGTATGGTATGCACACCGGTCTTCGATCCCTTGATGTGTGCAGTGCTCCTAGTCAGTGTATGACCACCAATGGGATAGTCCCTCTGAACAACCGTGAGGCCACTAGGTAGCTTAAGCTTTGCCTTGGCTATCAATCCATGATCAAAGAGGGGAATGGCATCACAATCCGTGAATTCTGCTTTGTGATGCTCTTCTTCAGGACATGCATGATATGGCCACAAATGTCAATCTCCTTATGTGTGAAGAGATCATACAGAAATCTTGTTCTTGGAGTAGAGAGAGTGGTGAGATTGGTGACCGGATAAAGATTATGAATCATCACATAGCTTAGAGTCCTCATTTCTAGAGAGAACTTGATGGTGTTCATGGATGATTTCTTTGGTTCACCACCAAGGAGTTTAATCATCTCATCAGTAGAACCCATTCTGTCCTCATAAGCAACAGTGATTGGATGAGATGGTGGACGAGTTTCCAGAAAATCTTGAATGCTCTCTCTTGTATCACAAATTCCTTGTGTCTTACCCAGCACTCAATACAGTCTCCGTTGACAGTAGCATTGGAGAAGAACTCTTTGATGATCTCTGAATAGACCACTCCAGTTGGGTTCAGCAACTTGGTCCAAGTTCTATCTTTGAACACTTCAGGGATGAAAGTGTCCTCAAGAGTCTCTAACTGGACTACCCTTTCCATGATGATTGTCTTGTCCTTGTAGCAGTCATGGTACTTCATATCCAGCTTCTATAGATCTGAAATGAATCAGAATCAGTTCAGGGGTTCGCAATTGAAGACGATTTCTTCATTCAGCTAAAAACAGCAT